>NC_053426.1:84154801-84231514 GCF_007990345.1 Gossypium hirsutum
TATGATCGGTTTGTGGTCCCGAAACCATTCGACTGGTCGAATTAGGCTGTTAAACTCTCCCCACTTAAGAAATTTCGTCCCGAAATCTTACCGGTAAATAGGTTTGGATCGTCTTATCGAGCTCTCGGTTTCCAGTAGCTTCTCGATCCATTTTGAGCCATAACACTTCACTAACGGAACCTTTTGTTTCGCAACTCCTCACTTCACGAGCTAGGATACGTACGGTTCTTCTCATAACTCATATCGGCTTGATTTCAACCTCTGATGGGCTAATTAGTGCGATGGATCAGATCGATAGCGTCGAAGCATCGAAACATGAAGACGTCGTGAATCTTTTCAAGCTCAGGGGGCAAAATTATCGGTATGCAACTGGTCCAACTCGTTCGGATACTTCGTACGGGCCGATGAATCTTGGACTCAATTTGCCCTTACGACCAAATCTAAGCACTTCTTCCAGGGTGAACTTGAGAAATACTTATCTCCAACCTGATATTCAATGTCTTTTTTTCAAATCGCATACGACTTTGACGATCCGAAGCGGCTTTCAAACTTTCGCGAATTACTCGGACTTTCTGCTCGGCATCCTTAATCAAATCAACCCAAAGATTTTACTTTCACTAAGTTCAGTCCAAAATAATGGGGTACGGCACTTGTGACCGTATAAAGCCTCGTAAGGTGCCATCTTAATGCTTGATTGAAAGCTATTGTTATAAGCAAATTCAATCAAAGGCAATATCTTTCCATGAACCACAGAACTCTAGACGCAACATCTCTACATATCCTCGAGTATCTGAATTGTTCGTTCAGATTGGCCATCGGTTTGGGGTGAAAGCAGTGCTAAAATGCAGCTTGGTACCCAAAGCTTCTTGCAATTTCTTCCAAAATCGCGATGTAAATCTTGGGTCTCTATCTGACACAATAGAAATAGGTACTCCATGTAATCTCACAATCTGAGAACGTACAATGCAGCTAGTTTATCCAATGAAAAATCCGTACGCACGGGATAAGTGAGCCGACTTAGTCAGTCGATCGACAACAACCCAAATCGCATCCTTCTTACTTGCTGACAATGGCAGCCAGACACAAAGTCCATTGTGACTCGATCCCATTTCCACTCGGGTATCATGATCGGCTGAAGTATCCTGAAGGCACTTGATGTTCTGCTTTCACTTGTTGACATATTAAGCATCTCGAAACAAAGTCAGAGATGTCTCGTTTCATACCATGCCACCAAAACTGACGTTTCAGATCGTTGTACATTTTAGTACTACCCGGGTGGATAGACATTCGGCCACTATGAGCCTCATTCAAAATCATCGAAATAAGTTTCGAATTCCTTGGAACACACAAACGACTTCTAAACCTCAAACAATCATCATCATCCATTCGAAACTCCGATTCCTTGTTCAGAACACACTCAGCCCGTTTGCAACCAATTCATCATCAACTTTCTGGCTTCACGAATTGATGAATCAACAATGGTTTGCTTTTAATTCAGCTACTAACACATTGTCGGGTAGAACAGACAAGTACACATTCATCGCTCGTAAAGCAAACAATGATTTCCGGCTTAAGGCGTTCGCAACCACATTAGCCTTTCCCGGGTCGTAATCAATGACAAGCTCGTAATCTTTCAACAATTCAAGCCAACGTCTTTGTCGCAGATTCAAGTCTCGCTGAGTCATCAAATATTTGAGACTTTTGTGATCCGAAAATACATGGCACTTCTCACCAAATAAATAATGTTGCCATATTTTAAAGCAAATACGATGGCAGCTAGTTCGAGGTCGTGGGTCGGATAATTCTCTCGTGTGGCTTCAATTGTCTCGACGCATAGGCCACAACTCGACCTTCTTGCATCAACACGCAACCCAACCCAAGTAGGGATGCGTCACTATAAATGACAAACTCTTTGCCTGATTCGGGTTGCACTAAAATTGGTGCTTCAGTCAAATGAGTTTTCAGTTGATCGAAACTTTTCTGACATTCTCCGTCCATTCGAACTTAACATCCTTTTGAAGTAGCTTCGTCATTGGTGTGGCTATCATCGAGAACCTTTGACAAATCGTTGGTAATAACCGGCGAGCCTAGGAAGCTCCGAACTTCGGTAACATTTCTCGGAGGCTTCCAGTTAAGTATGGCTGAAATTTGCTCGGTCAACTCGAATACCCGATGCGGATACCACATGACCCAAGAAGCTAACCTCTCTTAACCAGAACTCACACTTACTGAACTTAGCATATAACTGCTTATCCCGCAAAACTTGCAACATTAATCTCAAGTGTTCAGCATGTTCGATCTCATCTCTTGAATAGACCAAGATGTCATCAATGAACACAACTACGAACCGATCCAAATATGGTCTGAAGATCCGATTCATCAAATCCATAAATACTGCAGGGGCATTAGTGAGCCCAAACGGCATCACTAAGAACTCGTAGTGACCGTACCTCGTTCTGAAAGCAGTTTTGGGTATGTCCGAATCTCGAATTCGCAACTGATAATAGCCCGATCTCAAATCTATTTTTGAGAACACTGAGGCTCCCTTCAGTTGGTCGAACAAATCATCGATGCGCGGCAACGGATATTTGTTCTTTATCGTCACTTTATTCAGTTGACGATAGTCAATGCACAACCTCATGGTTCCGTCCTTCTTTTTCACGAACAATACTGGTGCACCCCAAGGTGAGAAACTTGGTCGAGCAAAACCTCTATCCGTCAATTCTTGCAACTGAGCTTTTAACTCTTTTAACTCGGTTGGTGCCATACGATACGGAGCTATCGAAATCGGCATTGTCCCAGGTACAAGCTCAATACCAAACTCTACCTCCCGAACAGGTGGTAAACCCGGTAATCCTTCAGGAAAAACATCCGGTATTCACAAATCACCGGCATAGATTCGGGTTTCTTTTCTAACTCTTTGTCATCAAGTACATACGCAAGGTATGCTTCGCACCCTTTTCTCACATATTTCTGGGCCAACATTGCTGATATTACAGCTGGCAACCCCCTTAAGTCCGCAAACTCAACTCGGATTATCTCGTTATTTGCGCACCTCAAATCAATAGTCTTGCTTTTGCAATTCACAACCGCATCATGCGCGGTCAACCAATCCAAACCAAGAATAACATCAAATTCGTCAAACGGCAAAGGCATCAAATCGGCCAGAAAACAGGATTCTCGGATTATTAGAGGGCATCTCTTACACACTTTATCAACAAATACGCATTGACCCAAAGGGTTTGACACTCGAATTACGAACTCAGTAGACTCAACAGGTAGAGTCTTACTGGATGCTAAGGTTTCGCATACATATGAATGAGTAGAGCCAGGGTCAATCAATGCAATCACATTAGTATCAAAGAGAGTGAATGTACCAGTGATGACGTCAGGGGAGGATGCCTCCTCTCATGCGCGGATGGCATAAGCTCTAGCAGGAGTACGGTTCTCGGCTCGAACAGCCGTATCAGAGGCCCCTCTCTGACTACCACCCCTACCTCCCAAAATTCTCGGTGGTCTACCTCTAGTTGTCACTCCACTAGGTCTTGCACCTTGAATCTTATTCTTCTCATCAAGCTCCGTGCAATCTCTAATGAAGTGGTCCTTCGAACCGCATCCGTAACAGGCCCTGTTAATAGACTTACCCCAACATTCACCTAGGTGTCGTCTTCCGCATTGGGACATTCAGGTTCTCTAGACGATTATTGCCCACACTAGCTACCGAAGTAGCTCGGGAGTCCGTCGATGGTCTTGCTCTGATGGAATTCCCGCAGTCGTCCTCGACTTATTAGTGTCCTCCCT
Source organism: Gossypium hirsutum (assembly GCF_007990345.1). Taxonomy (NCBI): domain Eukaryota; kingdom Viridiplantae; phylum Streptophyta; class Magnoliopsida; order Malvales; family Malvaceae; genus Gossypium; species Gossypium hirsutum. The sequence continues at coordinate 84,158,603 of NC_053426.1, forward strand.
GAACTTCTTTACGGCTGAGAACGGAGCTTTACCCGTCGATCTTTTACGATAGTCTCTAGCTTCAACTTCAGCCTTCTTCTTCTCCTTTCCAAGTTCTTCCGCCTTGCAGGCTCGTTCGACTAGTGTTACGAATTCTTTTATTTCCAAAATACCCATTAGTAGCTTTAAATCTTCATTCAATCCTTCTTCGAATCTTTGCACATAGCAACCTCATCAGCTACACACTCCCGGGCATACCTACTGAGTCTTACGAATTCATGTTCGTATTCAGATACTGTCATACGGCCTTGCTTGAGTTCCAGAATTCCTTACGCTTTTGATCAATGAACCGTTGACTAATATATTTCTTTCGAAATTCCGTCTGAAAGAAGTCCCAAGTTACTCGTTCGTTTGGGACCATGGAAATCAGGGTCCTCCACCAATAGTAGGCTGAGTCCCGCAACAAGGATATAGCACACTTTAGACATTCATCGGGTGTGCATGACAGTTCATCAAACACCCGAATGGTGTTATCAAGCCAGAACTCGGCCCTTTCAGCATCATCAGTAACTATGGCCCTGAACTCCTCAGCCCCGCGCTTCCTAATCAAGTCTACAGGTGGCTTACTCAGCCTCACAGGATCAGTAACTGATGGCATTACTGGCTCCGGGGGTGGATTATTCAAATTCGGGAATTGTTGGACTGCCGGATTGGTTCGGGCATACTGCGCGACCCATTCATTCATCATGGTAAAGAATGCTTGTTTAGCCCCCTCACCTTGATTATTCGCAGATGACTGAGGTTCAACAGGCGGCGTCCCTTGTGCAGGAGCAGCCGCTACGCTCTCAACGTCATCCGCTAAGGTTCCTTCTACACCGGGGTCCATTTACTAATCAAAACAAAAACATTTTAACCGTCAGAAGTCATCACACATTTAAACATTAACATTAAGGCATGTATAGCTAGACTCATACGCGCTATGGTAGTCCTAGAACCGACTAAACCATAGCTCTGATACCAATCAAATGTAACACCCGAACCCGAGGCCGTCGCCAGAGTTGAACACGAGGTGTTAACAGACTTCAAACCACTTATTAAAATTTTTCCAGACAAGCTGTCAATCTGCGTACTAGTCGCTTTAAAAATCATATCTTGAGCTCTGGAACTCAAAATCCAGTTCCGTGAATTTTTCCTGAAACTAGACTCATATTCCCATCTACATATTTTTTTCTAGAATTTTTGGTCGGGCCAATTAGTACAGTTTATTAGTCAAAATCTCCCATGTTACTGGGGTCGACTACACTGACCTTTCCGCATTACGACCTGGATATCTCCCTGTACAGAACTTCCATACTGATGCCGTTTGTTTCTATAGAAACTAGACTCAGAGAGGAATCTATACATATATGGTATGACTCCTAATATCTCTGGTTAATTTATAATTAATTTCCAAAGTCGGAGCAGGGAATCCAGAAACCGTTCTGGCCCTGTCCCACGAGAACCTGATTATCTCTTAACATACTGTCCATATGATCCTTTCGTTACTTCTATATGAAATAGACTCATCGAACTTCGATTACATAATTTATTCATCAATTAATTCCACTCCTACTATTTTTAGTGATTTTCAATCTCATATCACTGCTGCTGCCAGCATCTGTTACGAAAGCAACTATGCCCACTTCGTGTTTACTCCTTGATCTAACTAATAATTCATCATGCATATCACAAATTATGATCATGACTAACCATGCCAAAGGCTAATCATTGTCAACTTCCCCCTACTACACTATTGCCATATCATGAATTTTAACACCAAAATAATCAACCATGACGTATGGCATAAAAAGGTCGAATTATCAAGATTTGCGACCTAACGTATGAATCCAAACCCAACCGAACATTTATGCCATTTTCGCATGGCTAAAAGGTTACATACCAAAGTTCAAACACAACATAATAGCCTATACATGCCGAAATGTTCTCCTAAGCCAACTAAGAAGAAAGTACCAAAACTTGCTATCCGGTGTGATGACTTCGATGACGGCCCGACCACGCCAAAAGAGACGAGTCCAAGAAACCTAGTATGGGTGACAAGGAAACACCGAGTGAGTTTATAACTCAGTAAGTCATAAGCAATACACTACCATCCATTAATAACATTATCACAAGAGGAAACAAAATGGAACGAGGCTAGTTACTCCATCCATACCGAACCATACCATAGTTGCTCCGACCTATCGGTTCAATCTCATACCAAATCATGCATTCACATTCCATATACTCATCAATAGGATATTCGAGGCATTTTCATAAATCATTTTATTTTCGTTACAATCATACAACTAAACGGCCTTTCACACATTCCACGATAAATCTTATGTACGTGACTTCAAGTATATTCGTCACATGGGTTCAAACTTACCAAGCTCAACTCCAAATATAGACATAGCACCTATTAGCCATGAGCTCAAGATACTTACCCGATCCGCTGTCCGTGATCGACTCAATAGTGTCGCACACTTAGTGTCCATAATGATTCAAGAACATATTAAGTCCGCACACTCAGTGCTATATAATCAACTCGCACACTTAGTGCTACATAATCATACTCGCACACTTAGTGCTACGTAGTCAACTCGCACACTTAGTGCTACATAGTCAAACTCGCACACTTAGTGCTACATAGTCAAACTCGCACACTTAGTGCTACATATTCAATTCGCACACTTAGTGCTGCACAATTTAAACCCGCACACTTAGTGCCAATCTCATGGTCATAAATGTTTATACCCGCACATTTAGTGCCAAGATCAACAACTCAATACATCTCACCTCTTTTCTTTTCATTCAACACTTTCATCACCACATACGTACATGCATATATATATATATTTATTCATTCCATTCAGCATCATTACATAAACGTTATGACCATTTGAATTAATACCAACTATATGCTTAATGACTTACTTTATGTTGGGTAAAATAATTCCGAGTCGGCTACTCGATGACCTTCGATTTCCCCTTGTTGGACGCCTCTCCTTTAGGTTCTTGAGCTTAAATAATACAAATAAGAGTATTCAATATTTAACCCAATAACATGAATTTATTTATCACATTCGGCAATCACATATCATTAAATTTTCAAACCAAAATGTCATTATATGACCACATATACACATATCCATATACTTAAGCTCAATAATTATAATGTAATATCATGTACCCACTTTAAGTATATTGCCGAATATACTTAATCATACATACACCTAACCAAAACAATTTCCTAAAATCTTTATATCATTTATACACTAAGCCGAATACTCTCACCAAGTTCACCTATATTCTTCAACAATTCCTTCATTGATCAGACACATATTCGGCTAAAGAAAAGGCAATTTTAGCAACCTTCGATTTAGTACTTAACTTTTACCACATATCAAATAACTCATTTCCTTACTCATGTGACCACGTATATTCGGTCATGCATACACACATAAAATCAATTTGGAGACTCTATCAATCCAACATACATTCGGCACCTTCATCCACCATTCTACCAAGCATGTAATATTCAAACACAACCAAACTCACATTCGGCCCTAGCTCATAACAAGGTAGCCGATTCTTTTTATAGTTCAAACACTCCTCTATCATCATTCTCCTAACTTTAACATGAAACAACAAAACTCACCATTTCTCATCCAAATAACATGAACAACAACCATTTCTTGAACACTTTCTCATGACCGATTGCTCATGTTACCAACAAGATTCAAGATTTGAACATGAGCTATTTAGAACTCAAGTCAATTACTAAAACATGCATGCATCTCAAGGACAACATCAAACATACCTTAGTCTAGCAAACCACCATAGCCGATTTTCTCAAGCTTTTCCCCTTCCTTTCTTTCCTCTATTCGGCCAAAGATGTTCAAGAATGAACACTTTTTTTTTGTTTTCTTTCTTCAATTCACGGTAACAAGGGGGTATGGATGAGACCATATTATTTTTTTTCATCACCCTTCCTTTCATTATTTAATCACCATGCTCATTATTTTATTTTTCTTAACATACATCACTAGCATAACATGTTGGAGACATGTTTCCACCCATAGCATGGCCGGCCACTATGCTTTAGTTTGGCTAATTTGACATGCAAGGACAACACTTTCCCACTTTAATACTATTTGGTCCTTACATATTTACCTATCATAATTTTCCAAGTCTTTCAACTAGATCCTTTCAAGCAAAATTCACATTCCTAATATAAAATTAAAACATCAAATTTTTGTACAAGTACTATCACACATATAAGATATGCAAATAAAATTTTAACTAAATTTTATGACTCGGTTTTGTGGTCCCGAAACCACATTCCGACTAGGGTCGAATTAGGGCTGTTACAAAAGCTATAGGAAATCTTGAGTATGAGCTTGTGCGGAGTTGTTTTGTAAGTTGTCAGAAAAAGATATAAGTGACTCGTGAAAGTACAGAACAACTTTTTCTGGTAAGATTTTTGGGGACAAAAATCCCTAAAGGGGGGAAGAAATGTAACAACCCGATTTTGGGCCTAGTTTGAACAGTGGTTTCGGGACCACTATTCCGAGGCCAGAGAAAATTATTTTAGTATTATTTTTTGTGTTATAATATGATTTTATAAGTGCATGTTAATTTTGGTATATTAATTTTAGCGATTTCTAGTCCAATTTCGAAAAAGGACTAAATCGCGTAAAAAGTAAAAGTTGTGTTTTAGTACCTAAAGGTGTTAAATTGTCTTGTATCTTAAATTGGGGGTCTTTAAAGTGAAATTAGGCCATTGAAAGTGTGATGGCCGGCCATGGGAGACAAAATAGTTGAAAATTCAAAATTAGACACAATAGTTTTATTATTAACAAATAAAAAAAAGCTATCATTTTTCTCTTCCCCTTCACCGAAATATGCAGCAAAGAAAGGGTTTTGAAGCTGGAAAATTTCAGCAACATATTTTCCTTGCTTGTAAGTGATTTTAATGTCTTTGCTTGATGATTTTTGTATTTTTGGAACCCCTAAAGCATAAGCTTTCATAAGAGGGGATTATTTTACAAAATGATGAAGAGTCTAGGGTTTTACCATGAGAGTAAAAGTGTTGTTTGCTGTGTTTTTATGGAAGATTATGAGTCCTAGTTGTCTAATAAACAATTTTTGTGAAAGAAATTGCATGAAAATACCTTAAAAAGGGCTAAATAGCTAAGTTGTAAAATGAGTTGTAAATGTGTAAAATAGTTGAAATTATGAATTGCTATAGTTATGAAAATGGTTCATCTAGACTCAAGGAGTAAAGAAATGTGATAAAAATTAATTTACGAGCATTGGGGCAAAAGTGCAAATATGCAAAAGTTTAGGGGTCAAAATGAAAATTTGTAAAAAATATGATTTTTAGACCCATATGAATATTGTAACTGATTGGTAGGCTAAATGTGATGTTATAGACGATGAAAATTGAGACTTGGACCTAGAACGGAAAGAAATCGATTTATGGACGAGTATGTCCTTTTCACCTTTGTGGTATCGAGGTAAGTTCATATGTAAACAATACCATGCTATACATGTATTTAAATGTTATCATTACATGAATTGTACAGATATTAAGGTGTATGTGATTAATAGAAATATGATAAGACAAAGCCTTAATAGACGAGGAAAAATCCCGTTTGAACCTTAGGAATAGAATAGGATACGAGTGACATGTCACTAGGAATTATGAGTCTAGATGACTAGCTCAAGAGTGAGCATTGAAATGTCATGAGATATGAGGTAGCTTTAGCTACAATTGAGGCACTTATGTGCAAAGGCTTTTCCGAGTATCCAATTAGTATTCCACGTGTTCAACGGGCAATCCAAGGAAAGAGTTGATGATGGTCCCAATGAGGTAAGTCATTGGTGAGTATGCACTCGAGTTATGTTACGAGTTGTGCAAGTATGTATGCTAATCCTATGAGAATGCCTTGATATGTGATGATCTATGATGCATAATATGTGTTCTTACCATGATGGATAAAATGGTGTTGTATTAATATTATGAACAATGACCATGAATAAGTAACTTAGCCTTGACAGATTTGAGTTACTGCAGTAGTGTAACTTTGAAAATACACTAAAAATAATGGAAAATGATTTAGAGGCAGAATAAAATATGGGATTAAAGTTTAATGAGTCTATTTTCACATGAAAGAAGTAGAGGAAGAAAAAGAATTCTATATCGTGTGATATTTAAATTCTTGTGAAACAGGGTCTGAATGAATTTGAGATCCCCTGTTCTGATTTTATAAATTCACGGTAAATTGTAAAAAAATTATTAAGAGTCTAGTTTCAAGAGAAATAGACGAGAACATTATTCGAATGGCTTGACCAAAAATTCTCGAAAAAAATTAGTCAGTAGACATATGAGTCTAGTTTCAAGAGAAATAGACGAGAACATTATTCGAATCCTGTACTATGAGATAATTGAACTTTAGTGCAGAAGGGTTGAAACTGTCAGACAGTGAATCAGGAGCAAACTTGAGGAATAAACTGTACTAATTGGCTAAGTCAAAAATTCTGGACATTTTATGAAAGAAAGATAAATGAGTCTAGTTTCAGGTAAACTTAACAGAACTTAATTTTGAGTTTCGTAGCTCCAGATATAAATAATTTAGTGACTGTTGCGCAGGAAGACAGCTTGTAGTGAACTTGAGAATATGTTGTAAACATTGATAAAACAAGTTAATGAGTTGCTTATTGTTTTCATATGAACTTACTAAGCGAAAGCTTACCCCCCTTCTTTCCCATGTTTTCTAGAGTTTCCATGTTAGCTCGGGTTGGAGGCCATCAGAGATATTATCACCCTATCGAGTTAACATTATCGGAGTAAGTAAACTCAAGTGATTCGAGTCTATGGCATGTATAGGGTTTTAATGTGAGTATGTAATATTATGATTTAGCCAAAGGCATTGGCTTGTTATTAAGGTAGTATTAGTCATGTAAATTGGCCTATGTCAGCTAATGACGTTATGGGCCCATATGATTATTCTTATGCATGTATGTTATTATCTCTTGTGATGTGGCTTACAACATGTATGCCTAAAGATTGAATTGAGATTCATTGATGAGCTAGTAACTAATACAGGATTAAGTGATTGGTAAATAGTTAATAATGCTTCATGAATGGTTTGTGATGTAATGATAGTTCTGTCTAGTATGTGGTAATGATATGGGCAAATTCTATAATATTTATTGCATAAGAAAATAACTTGAGCATAACATGTTTGTAGATGTTTAAGAGCTCATTTATGCCACGTTGTATGTTATTAGATAAGTATGTATCTATGCATGTGGTGTGAGAGTGACAAAAGGCTTGATAATTAGCCTATTTCTGGCCACACGGCCTGAGCACATGGGCGTGTGAAGCCTTAACGCAAGAGATTTTTCTAAGTTTTTCATGAGATCTCGGTTGGGTCCCGACCCACCCCGAATGCATGTATTGGGCCTCGTAAGCTCGCATAAGGGACAGATTGCATGTGAAAAGAAAAGTTTTTAATTATTTGAGATTTCATGGCCCTGTTTAGTATGAAAGTGTTTGTAAAAGTCAGGTAGCACCTCGAACCCCGCCCCAGCGTCGGATGCAGGCGAGGGGTGTTACAACCCAAATCAAATTGGCTGTTGTAGTAGCCCATTTCTGCCCGGGCCCATAATTAAATAAGTAAAAAAACAAAAACATAAATTAAAAAATAATAAAGTTTATACGGCCCATGTACAAAGCCCAAAATTCATTTACAGCCCATTACCCGTTTACATTTGACCCAAATACCTAAACCCTATGCCCGGTTACAACCCAATAAGCCTGCACTCGGTTAGACTCTGTCCCAACTCAGTGAAGCCCAAGAGGCCCAAACCACAAGCCAAGTACGGAAGACCTAGGGTTCAGAAACCCTAGGCACTGCAAACAATGCGTCTGTTCATTTTGCGTCGTTTCAGCTACCCACCATCGATGCTGTGATTCCAGGCTTCGAATCATGCCGTGATCGACACCAGAATCAACGCTGGTGTCGTTGTCAGTGCCCGACCATTACTGGCTTCCTCACTGGTACCTGCAAAAGAAGAAGGAACCACAGCAACCAAAGAAATAGATTTGGAAAGAAATCAAATGATTTTTTTTTCTTAAAATGTAACAAAGGGTTATAAAAACCCCTTCTTTTTCTAATTTGTAGGGATGTTTTTTTTTTATAGATACACACAGATTCAATAAAAAGTCATTTTTACATACATACAGAAGAGAGAACCATAGTCAATCGAGAAATACAAAGGTGAATATTTTTTTTAATATATATATTGCGAACAATAAAAAAGGAAAGGGGAACGTACCGTTTTGATTCGCGCCGAAAAAAGGAAACTTTCCAGTTTTTGACCGCCGTACGTGGCGGCATTGACGGGGGCGCATGAGCACGTGCGAACCCCTGGACAGAGGCTCGATAGCACTCCGAGAATCCCCTCGCCAACCCTCCTTCAGAGGATTTCCTCGTTTTTTTAAAACAGACTGTAAAAGTGATTTCAAAGCTTAAAATTTGGCTTATATAGCCTTATGAAAACGGTGCCGTTTTGCTTAAAACAAATAGCTTCAAAACGACGTCATTCTAGAGCCCAGGATCCGAGTGTTAACCCGAAACCCGAATAAGATCCGCTTGTTTTTTAAATGGGCAATTTGCTCAATCGATCCTTCCGCATTTTTTTAATTTTATAATTGCATTTTATTTTTATTTTAAATTAACCTTAACCTTTTATGTTTGTTTCAATTTAGTCCTTCTGGTCATTATAAGACTTATTCTGAAAACGGTGTCGTTTAAGGAGTAGGGCTAATTGCTCAGTGAGTCCCTCAGTTTCCATGTACATTCTAATTTAACCCAAAATTTCATTTTATTTGCAATTGGCCCCAATTTTTTTTAAAAAATTCGATTTTAGTTTTTTTTTGTTTAATTTTAAGTATTATATATATTATTTTTCTTATATATAAATAGTAATTATATATATAATAATATATATTATTATATGTCTTTATAAATTTTATTATATGTTATATTTTTAATATATACTATTTATTCTATTCTATTTATATTTTATTATATGTTATATATTTTTATTATATATATTATTTATTTTACCATATTTTATATGTAAAATTATTTATAATATCATATTTATTATTTTATACTTTATCTATCATATAGTTTATATCATTATATATTGTGTTTATAAATTTTATTGCATGTTATACCATACATTATTCTATATATTACATTTATTTTATTATAAAATATACATTATCTTATTACCTATTAATTATATATGTTTTTCAATTTATTATTAAATGAATATATGTAATATCAATATTTAGTACATTTTCCATATATTAAGTTATTGAATCCTATAATATAATTTATATGTATATATCATATTAAAAAAAAGAGATATTCATTTATCATTATTATGTTATTCTTAATATTTTTAAATATCCTTATTATTATTTTATTTAATTTACCGTTAATAAGTTTATAATTTATTTTTATTTTTTTGGTATTGTTTTAGTAGGTTAAAGTTTTATAGATTATTTGTTATTTTATTTGTTTTTACATATTCGCATGGAAATTAATTATTTATGTTGATTTCAGTTACATTTGCATTATTGCATATATATTATGCAATTTATATTGCTGTGTTCATTATGCCTATTGTTGTATTTTGCATGTAGTGACAATGCATGTATATTTTATATCATCTATGATCATATATGTGCAAAATGATAACATATTGTGTAATTTATGTCCTTATTTGTCATCTTTATTATATTTGCATGGAATGTTAAAATAGGGATCATGTGGGTTAATTTATTTAATATTAGTCCTGTGTAATATGACAAATGCATCATCATTTTAAAGAACTTTTATATTATATTCGATCCAAAAATATTTTTAAAAATAAGGCAATATTCTTGGTATTTAGGAATTCTGGAGGTAGTGCCCTAACATGCTGGGTTGCGATTTCTCACTTGTCTAAATACCTAAATTATCCTTCTAAATAAGTTTTGAAAATCACAAGATGATTTTAGTTACGAAAGTTTAAAATATCGTGTCCAATCATGCTGGATATGATGTTTATATTCTTTCGAAGCCAAAAAATCTTGATTCTTTTTAACTCAAATTATTACGGTTTTAAAGAGATCTTATTTCTAAATTCTTTCTAACTTTTGGCATTAAGACAAAACTATTCAATTTGGTACCAATTTTGGGCATTACAAGGGTGTTAATCCTTCCCCGTGCGTAACCGACTCCCGAACCTATTTTCTCGTAATTTTGTAGACCAAAACGTTTTATAAAGTGATCCAATCACACTTTAAAAGGTTGGAGGCGACTCCTATCTTTGCAAAAATCTCATTTTTTTAAAAAATGGTTTCGACAGCTTGGCGACTCCGCTGGGGACTTATAAGAGAGTCAAGCGAAGAAATTGATTTTTTTGTCTTAATGTCGAAGGTTTGGAAAATCTTAAAAGATTGATCATTTTACAAGTGTTTGCTGTATATGTCGATTTCATACATTGCATTTGCATGACCGTTGGTCACACCTTTAAGTGGGAGTAAGAAACCAAGCTTTCGTGAGGTTTTCACCTCCGCATGAGTTAGTGGATTGCTTCCGGGATACTGTACCTATGTCTTCGTGGGATTTTCATCTCCGTATGGCCATAGGGAAATGTGTTCCCCTAAACTGAACTTGGTCTATATGAGCTTATAATGGGTGAGGACCGGGGAATCTGCTGGTTCAGGTACCCTTTGCTTTAGAACCGAACTTCATATAATGAGCTTTAAGTGCTTGCCTTAGGGAAAATAGTGATAGCCTTTAGTAAGCTACCCTTTGTAAGTACTTGTTTATCATTTCTTATATATATGATACTGACCTATTTTATTTTGCTATCATTGCATATTCAAAGATATCTGTACCTGGTCAGAGAAAACCCAGTTAGAGAAAGGAGATAGTGTCACTGAGGGGCATACATCAGAGTTATGGGACTTCACCCGTATTAATTTGACGTAGAATGAGTTTCAGGAGTTGAGGAATAGGCCAACAGAGACTTTGATTGATGAGGACTACGGTCCGGCGAGAACACTTCTTATGGGTGACCTTTTATTTTATATAAAGAATATTCACTCAGGAATGACATAAGTATAGTTTCCCCATTTTCCCGTTTACCTTTCTCTCTACCCGGGAGGTTATCCCCGTTGAGTAGGTCTCTAAAAGTCATTCTTTGAGGTCAGTTGCTATCCCACATGTGCTTTCGGAGCCCCCCACTTATTCAATCACTTGCTTGTGATTGCAGCCATTCCCCGAAAAGGGAATTGTCCGCTCCCGTTCATGGGACAAACCGAACATCGCGTAAGAACATTGGGTTTTTTTCCCTCTTTTTCTACTCTCCTTGTTTTAACTAAGGAACTGCCTTGAAGTATTACTTTCGGTATTGAGGTTGAACTAAGTTTTCCCCTCTATCTAGTGAAAATTAATCGAACTGAAGAAGCTCCAATCATGAAACTTCAGGCTATATGCTTAATACATGTAAGTAGAATCCTCGCGGAGGGGGAGGCAACGAAAGATTCTTAGACCTAACTATCCCGGATAACCTTTAAATTGCAAGGAGTCTTCTTAGCGGCCTTAAAGGAGTGAAAGAGAGAAGAAAGAGTAGCCGTTGTTGGTGTAAGCCTATCAGCTATTGAATAAGCAGTGTTAGCACCAAAGAAGGATGGATGGGAGCTGCTGCTATAATATAAGAGTAGAGCGTTGAACTTTATTGATTTTACCCGATGCTCAAGTTCTGAGTGGGCGTAGGCGCACGTTCTTAAAGATAGTGTCACTGAGGGGCATACATCAGAGTTATGGGACTTCACCCGTATTAATTTGAAGCAGAATGAGTTTCAGGAGTTGAGAGACATTTGGGCCCAATGGGATGACGAGGCTAAGCAGCTTTTCTATTAGAATTATGGAGATCTTCCCTATTTGCTAGACGTCAAAGTAGATAGGCATTTGTTTCGAGCTATGGTACAGTTATGGAACCCTGCTTATAGTTGCTTTATATTTGGTGATGTTGATCTCGTACCTACTTTGGAGAAGTATACGACTTTACTGCGCTGCCTGAGGATTCAGGGTCACAAGGCTTATGTTAGGCCTGCTAACCTTTCAACTTTTGTGAAGAAGTTGGTGATGATTACTGGGATGAGAGTGAGCAGTGGGCTGTAGCTCGTGTGCAGCAAAAGGGTGATAGTAAGTGCGTTCCATGGGCCGTTTTGAGGGATTTGATATCGACACATCCAGATGTAAAGAAAAGGGTCGATGTCCTAGCTTTGAGTATTTACGGCATGGTGATTTTTCCGAAGGCGTTGGGGCACATAGATGAGGCAGTCGCGGATTGTTTCGATCACGTTGGTAAGCAGAACACTCCGGTACCAGCAATCTTAGCAGAGACATTTAGATCTTTGAGTGCATATTGGAGGGCCGGCGAGGGAAGATTTATTGGATGTGCGCAATTGTTGCTAGTTTGGTTCCATAGCCACTTCTAGAAGCTTGATAAGGTTCCTTGCCGAGTATTCTTTGAGGGTTATTCTCCCTTAAAGGAAGCAGTAGACATGCCTAGGAGAGATGACATTTTAGAGGAGAGGTGGATAGACATATTTCAGAATCTTCGAGAGCAAGATGTTATGTGGAAGGCTCCTTGGTTGGTTCCTAGTGAAGTCCTTTACTGCTGTGGCAATTTTGATTGGGTTCCTCTGCCAGGAATTTAGGGAGTAGTTGGATATGCACCATTGCTTGCTCTAAGGAAATATCGGGCGAGGCAGTTTATACCAGCTACACAGGGTTTGGCTCAGAGTGATTTCTCTTATAAAGGAGATCACTATAAGAAGAGGATGCGAGAGATTTCTGAGGCTTGGAAGAAGCCTTTCTATATGAAAATCTTGACTGAAGGCTCGACATCAACCCTTGAGTATAAAGGATGGTTTAGTAGGAGAGTCAACGATAATGTCCCTAGGATGATTTTAGGAATGGCTTGATCATTAGAGGAGAGTTTACGAGTGATTCCATCAGAGTTGGAGGTTATGGAGCAAGAGTTTGAGAGAAAGAATTCAGAGCTTGAAAAGAGGATTGAGAAGCTCGAACAGGAAAAAATGTGCTTGAGTCTCGACGACGATGTTCAAAAGATAGAAGTCTAGAAGGTGAAAAAGGAAAAGAGAAAGATCGAGGAAGATCAAGATGATTTAAAGACGCACTACAAAAAGGCCTAGGTAACGTTAAAAAGGGTCGGATTAGGGAGATCTTCAGAGAAGTGGCAGCAAGAGATTCAGGAAGAAAGAGCCAAAGCCGAGTATTGGGAGAAGAAGTTCCAAGAGATGCAGTCGCGTAATCAGGCCCTAGAAAAGAAAAATCAAGGATTAAAAACTAAGGTGGCTAAACTTGGACGATCTCTTCACCGAGGTCATAACTCTGCGATTGAGTTAAAGGCAAGCTTGAATAAAATCAAGGAAATGAAGCGCAATATTGGAGGGTTAGAAGCAGCACTACAGGATTGTGAGCTACGGATTGAGCAGCTCGAGGCAAGAGAAGAACAGTGGAAGGGAGAACTTCGCCATCTTCAGGATCAAGTTGGAAATAGGGATTATCTCATGGGAGAAGCCTTAGTTCAGATTCGAGAGGTTGCTGAATACTTGCAGGATTTGGCGGTACAAGCTAGAACGCTGAGTATAATGTATGAGTCATCGTCAAACAGAGGACGAGAGTTAGCATTGTTATTAGATAGGGTTAAGACTCTAGGCCTACGGGCGAAAGCGTATTTGTAATTCGTTTTATAAAAAAGATTCTTGTTCCTTAAATAACATTTTCTAAAATGAAACTGAACCAGAATCGACTTTTTTGCATTCATGCATTTGCGTCCCATCACATCATATGCATTCGAGTTTATAGAAAGACCCTAATTAGTTAAAATTATTAGGGAGAAAGAGAGTAGGAGAAAGAAATTCTCGAAGCAACACATCCCTACGGTACACGCGCTAAGTTAAAGAATATGGACCAAATTTTTGAACAGCTACTGAAGGACATGCAGGACCAATTGCAAGAGCAATTGGCAAAATGAAAAATGACATGAGGGAGCAAATGTTGGAGGCTCAAAATAACATGATGGCTGAGATGGCTCAACAACTGAGGGCCATTGATAAGGGAAGGGATCCCATGACAATTACTGGTGAGGATGGTGAGGATCATCCTCCAATTTTCACCCCACTCCATGTGCCTGCACCAACTGAGGCACTTCCTAGGAGGCCGTCTGTCACTATAAGGCCTCAACAAGGGTTGGTCGATGTTGGGATCCCCAGAAGTTTCCCAGCTGGTTCAGGATTTAATTTGGGTGACAATCCTGCAAATCCTATCGTTCCTGACTTAAACATGGCTGAAAAAGAGGATTTTAGAACTAAGGTTGCAAGACAGTTAGAAGAACGCTACAAATGGTTGGAGGAAAAGTTTAAGGCTTTAGAGAATGCTGATGGGCATCATAGGGTTGATGCCAAAGATCTAAGCTTGGGCTCAGACTTGGTGCTTCCTCACAAATTCAAGATGCCAGAATTTGAGAAGTATAATGGGGCTACTTGCTCAGAAGCCCATATTACGATGTTCTGTAGGAGGATGATTGGGTATGTGAAAAATGATCAACTGTTGATTCATTGTTTCCAAGACAGTTTAATTGGAGTAGCAGCCAAGTGGTATAATGAACTGAGCCGGGCCAGAATAAGTTCATGGAGGGATCTTGCACAGGCCTTCATGCAACAGTACAATCATGTGACTAACATGACTTCGGATAGGATCACACTGCAAAACATGGAGAAAAAGCCTAATGAAAATTTTAGGCAATATGCACAGAGATGGAGAGAGGTGGCAATGCAAGTTGAACCACTGTTGTTGGAGAATAAGACTACCATGTTGTTCATTAACACTCTGAAGGCTCCATTCATCACTCACATGATTGGGAGCACCACTAAAAGCTTCGCGGATATAGTCATGGCGGGAGAGATGATCGAGAATACCATAAGGGGTGGCAAAATCGAGGGGGAAGTGACCAAAAGATTGGCTCCAAGGAGAAAGGATAGTGAAGTGAATAACACAAGCACCTTCAACACAAAAGCAATCATAGTTGGTCAACCTGAAGCAGCTGCGGTTGAGCAACAGAGTTCTCAAAGGCAGGAATTGGGTACAAGACAGAATTCTGAAAGGATGCAGTTCACACCTATCCCTGTGACGTATTGTGAGCTTTATTAAAGCTTATACGATACACATGCTATTTCTCCTTTTCACTTGAAACCACTACAGCCCCCATATCCCAAATGGTATGACGCAAATGCCAGATACGAATATCATGCTGGAATACTGGGGCATTCGATCGAAAATTGTACCGATTTTAAAAAGGCCGTAGAGAGGCTTATTAAGATGGAGGTAGTGAAGTTTGACAATACCCCTAATACTGAAAAATCGTTGCCAAATCATAGCAGTCAAGGAGTGGATGCCATTAGCGAAGCCAGTGAGAGAAGAATGAAGGAAGATGTTGCTGAGGTGAGGATGCCTATGAAGGTAATTTGGGAGGAGAGGATGAAGAGAGGTATGTTAACTTCTAAAAATGAGAGAAGAGAAACAAGGAACTATGGTGAGTTCCATGAGAAAGAAGGACATGAAGTTCAAGATTGTGAAGAATTCAAGGCCTTGGTACAAGGCTTTATAGACAACAAAGAGCTACAAATTTTTGAAGGTAGCTTTTGTGAAAAACAAGTATGTGTACTGGAGGATAAACAGAAAGGAGCTAGTCAGCCAAAGATTATTATTTCCCTGCTAGGGAATAATGAAGTGGGGGCACAAATGGTACCTAAGGTCATTATCCATAAGCCTACGCCTTTTCCTTATAAAGATAGCAAGATGGTACCATGGAGTTATGACTGCAGTGTGACAGTGCCGGAGGAGGAGAATATAGCCAGTACGCCTAAAGATGTACAAGTTGAGGGTTCCCATACACGGAGTGGCAAGTGGTATGATATGGTGGGCGTCAGAGAGGAGCCCAGAAAATCAAAGAATGTTAGTGCGGAGAAGGAGAAAGAGGCTGAGGTGCCTGTTAAGGAGCCAGTAAAAGAAGATGAGGCTAAGGAATTTCTAAAGTTCCTTAAGCATAGCGAGTATAGTGTGGTCGAGCAGTTGCGTAGGCAGCTGGCTCACATATCAGTATTGGCTCTACTTCTGAGTTCTGAGGTGCATTCGAATGCATTGCTAAGGGTGCTCAATGAAACATATGTCACCCATGACATTTCTGTTAACAAGCTGGACCGGTTGGTGAATAACATCAGTGCGGATAATTTTATCTACTTTAATGATGATGAAATCCCACCAAAGGGTAGGGGTCAACAAAGGCCTTGCACATCACCACTCGATGCAAGGGGTACACACTCCCAAGCGTGCTCGTCAATAATGGATCGGCCTTGAATGTTTTACCGTTGTCTACATTGAACAGATTACCCATTGACGGTTCTCACATAAAGACATGTCAAAATATGGTAAGAGCCTTCGACGGTACAGAAAGGAAGGCGATAGGAAGGATTGACATCCCCTTGGAAATTGGGTCGAGTATATACGAAGTAAACTTCTTGGTGATGGATATCAAGCCCTCCTACAATTGCTTATTAGGGAGGCCATAGATACATTCAGCGGGAGCGGTGCCCTCATCGTTGCACCAAAAATTAAAATTAGTGACGAATGGACGGTTAGTATCCATCAATGCGGAGGAGGACATTATAGCCGCAGTCACTAGCAAGGCCCCTTATGTCGAGAAGAATGAAGAGTCTATTGGGTGTTCCTTTCGCTCTTTATAATTTGTGAATACAACTTTCATTTCAGAAGGGAGTGAGCCACCGGCGCCAAAGATAGTAAGAGCCACGAGGATGGCTCTACAAATGATGGTGGGAAAGGGAGTCTCACCAGGAAGGGGGTTAGGAAAATACCAGCAAGGAGGGACTCAAATCCTAGAACTAAAAGAGAAGAGAGATCACTTTGGTCTGGGCTTCAAGCCAGACTATAAGCAAAGGAGGAAGGAAGTTGAGAAGCGCCAAGAGGGAAGAAGGGCGCGCCTTAATGGAAGAGAAGTGGAGTGGGGGCCGATGACATTCCCTCTACTATCCCAAACCTTCCTATCGGGAGGGTTACTTATAGAAGAAAGTCATCAGGTTAATGCTATACACGACGAAGGATCGGAGCAAGGAAACCTTGAGGGCATTCATCCTTACAAACCAGGAAGCTCTCTGAACAGTTGGACTGCAGAGGAACTTCCTATACTCTTTAGAAATTTTTCAAAGTAATTTTCAAAACATTCTTGTTACTCTAGGTCCTAGGAGTAATACGATTACATTTGTGGGATGGGCTTACGATCATCTATTATTTTTTTTAATAAAACATAACTTTTATCAATTTGAACGAGTATTGTTTTTTTATCACCCAATATTCCGTTAAACTTTTGCAATTCTTATTCATAGCACATAAATAATCATTCTTAAATTCATTCATTCTTTGTATATTCTTCATACTTCACAGGTCCCTAGATATCAATGACATGAGCATTAATATTACAAATCCTGATTTCTTTCGCGAACAAGACATGTGTTTAGAGGAATCTCAGGATTTTGAAGATATCCAGGATTGTGATGTGTCTCCGGATCTGTTGAGGATGGTAAAACAGGAGGAGAAACAAATTATGCCCCATGAGAAAGAGGCGGTAGAGAATGTAGCCCTAGAGGAAGGGAAAGAGGTGAGAATTGGCACGCATATTGCTGATGACATAAGGCAAGGACTGATTGAGTTGCTACGTGAGTTCAAGGATATCTTCACTTGGTCCTATCAAGATATGCCAGGGTTAAATATTGATATTGTGGTGCATCGTCTTCCAATAAGACAGGATTGTAAGCCAGTCCAACAGAAGTTGCGAAGAATTAGACCAGATATCGTATTAAAAATAAAGGATGAAGTCAAGAAATAGTTCGATGTAGGATTCTTACAAGAGGTGAAGTATTCTCAATGGGTAGCTAACATTGTACCAGTTCCTAGGAAGGATAGGAAGGTACGAATATGTGTTGATTACAGGGATTTAAGCAAAGCTAGCTCAAAAGATAATTTCCCTCTGCCTCACATAGACACTTTGGTAGACAACACAGCAGGATATTCGTTGTTCTCCTTCATGGATGGTTTCTCAGGGTACAATCAGATAAAGATGCATACTGAAGACATGGACAAAACCACTTTCATAACCTTGTGGGGGACTTTCTGTTACAAGGTAATGCCTTTGGGCTAAAGAATGCAGGGGCAACATACCAAAGGGCTATGGTGACCTTATTTCACGATATGATGCACAAGGAAATTGAGGTGTATGTTGATGATATGATTGCCAAATCTCGAACAAAGGAGGAACATATTGAAGTTTTAAGGAAATTGTTCTTGAGATTAAGGAAGTTTCAGTTAAAACTTAATCCGGAAAAGTGCACTTTCGGAGCCAGGTCGAGGAACTTACTAGGTTTTGTGGTCAGTGAAAAAGGAATAGAAGTTGACTCAGAAAAAGTTAGAGCCATACGAGATTTGCCTTCACCGCGTACTCATAAAGAAGTTTTGGGTTTTCTTGGAAGGTTGAATTATATTGCTCGGTTTATTTCACAATTAACAGAGAAATGTGACCCTATATTTCGCCTCTTTAGAAAACACAACCAAGGTACTTGGAATGAGGAATGCCAGAATGCCTTTGATAAAGTCAAGCAATACTTGTTAAACGCTCCAGTACTATCTCCACCTAGTCCATATAAACCATTAATTCTGTGCTTGTCGGTGTTTAGTAATTCTATGGGATGTGTGCTTGGTCAACATGACGAGTCGGGAAGAAGGGAGAAGGCGATATACTACCTCAGTAAGAAATTTACAGAGTGTGAGATGAGATATTCGCCAATTGAGAAATTGTGTTGTGCTTTAATCTGGATGACTCAAAGGTTAAGACAGTCCATGCTATATCATACTACTTGGCTTATTTCAAAACTTGATCCTTTGAAGTATATGATGGAATCAACAGCGTTGAATGGGAGAATGGCGAGATGGAAAATTCTACTTTCAGAGTTTGACATAGTCTATGTGAACCAGAAGGCTATAAAAGGAAGCGCGATAGCGGAATTTCTGGCTAGTAGAGCTCTAAAAGACTATGAGCCGTTGGATTTTGATTTCGCAAATGAGGAGTTGATGTCTGTAGCAACTATAGAGGATTATCCTTGGAAGTTGGGCTTCGATGGGGCATCAAATGCGGTGGGAAATGGAATTGGGGCAGTCTTGATATCCCTAAATGGCAATTATTATCCATTCACGTGCAAGTTGGATTTTGATTGCATAAACAATATGGCCGAGTATGAAGCATGCATCATGGGACTCCGAGCGGCTATAGAGCGAGGAATAAGAACCTTGGAAGTATATGGAGATTCGGCGTTGGTAATTTACCAACTTAGAGGTGAATGGGAGACAAGGGATCCTAAATTGATCAATTATCGAAAGGTAGTTTTAGGGTTAGTTGAGGAGTTTGATGACATCACTTTCAATTATATCCCACGAGACGAAAACCAGATGGTAGATGCTCTAGCAACCTTGGCTTCAATGATTAGAGCGAATAAAGAGGAAGAAATGAGACCTATTTAAATGAGTATCTTTGAGGCTCCAACTTACTGTTGTAACATTGAGGAAGAAGAAAAGGATGATAATCCTTGGTATCAAGATATATTGTAATATGTGAAAGATCGTAAATACCCAGAACAGGCAACTGAAAATGATAAGCGAACTTTAAGGAGATTAGCCTGCGATTACATTTTGGATAGGGACATCTTGTACAAAAGAAGAAAAGACCAAGTACTGTTGAGATGTGTTGATGCCGTAGAGGCTAAGTTAATCTTGGAAGAAGTTCACGAGGGTGTTTGTGGGACGCACGCTAATGGTTTCATGATGGCTAGACAAATCATGAGATTTGGATATTATTGGTCTACTATGGAAGGGGATTGTATCAACTACGCCAAGAAATGTCATAAATGTCAGATTTATGGAGACAAGATTCATGTACCACCTTCACCTCTATATGTTATGACTTCTCCATGGCCTTTTTCCATGTGGGGCATGGATGTTATTGGGCCAATATCACCAAAAGCTTCAAATGGGCATCGCTTTATTTTTGTGGTCATTGATTACTTCACAAAGTGGGTAGAGGTTACTTCTTATGCGAATGTTACTAAGTCGGCTGTGAGTCGATTCTTGAAGAAAGAGGTCATTTGTCGGTATGGGATGCCTGAAAGGATCATATCAGACAATGCATTGAACTTGAACAACAGAATGATAGCAGAAGTTTGCAGTCAGTTCAAGATTAAGCATCATAACTTTTCTCCGTATCTCCCAAAGATGAATGGGGTAGTGGAAGTTGCTAACAAAAACATCAAGAAGATAGTGGGGAAAATGACTGAAACTTACAGAGATTGGCATGAGAAATTACCATTTGCACTCTTAGCCTACCGAACGTCCGTCAGAACGTCTACTGGGGCAACTCCTTTCTCGTTGGTTTATGGGATGGAAGCAATGTTACCGATTGAAGTAGAAATACCGTCTCTCTAAGTCTTGTCAGAGATAAAGTTGGATGAGGCTGAATGGATACAATCATGATATGATCAGTTGAACTTGATTGAGGAAAAGAGGCTAAGGGCCATTCGTCATGGTCAGATGTATCGAAGCGAATGATGCGAGCTTACGACAAGAAAGTGCGACCAAGAGAATTCCACGAGGGGGATCTTGTGCTGAAAAAGATCCTTCCTATTCAGAAGGACTTTAGAGGAAAATGGATGCCAAATTGGGAAGGGCCGTATGTCATAACGAAGGCTTTTTTTGGGGGTGCATTGATTTTAATGGAAATGGATGGAAGAGTTTACCCAATCCAGTGAATTCAAACTCAGTCAAAAAGTACTTTGTCTAAAAGAGAGAAGAATTCAGGGTGAAAACCCACAAAGGGCGCCTTGAGTTTTCAAAAAAAAAATAGACAGGCCAAGGTGAAAACCCGCAAAGGGCCCCTTGTGACCAAAGGGGTTTTGAGTTGAAAACCTGAAAGGGTAGCTCAAATTTTGAAGAGCACATGGTAATCTTGCTATATCTGATTCAACGAAGAGTGAAACACGTTGCATATCGGGGCATCAACAAAGTACGTTGGATCTTTTAAACACATGTTGAACTCAAGAAAATCTTCATGGAGCTAGCGTATAAATGCTCAAGCGGCGATATCTAGGGCATCTAACTTTTGTCCTGTTTGCTATCTTTAGATTCTCTTTCTTCTCAAAGATAGGCTTTCAGATTAATTTCCTTTGTATTTTTGACAAATTTATTCAAATCTAATTATTCTCAAGAATAAATTCATCTTCCATTATTTTTAAAGTGTGTTGAATTAAATAATGATAGATGAACTAAATAATTTTCACAAATGAAGTTTTGCTTATTACTCTGGAAATTTCTAGATAAAACAAGAAACTAAAATAGAACAATTGTTCGAGGAATTCACGTAAGTGAGGTTTGAAAGAACTCGAGGAAATTCTTTCTTTAGTCCAAAATGATGATTGGACAAATTAAACGATTCGATCCTAAGAGAGGATCATCTTACAAACATTTTTGGTGGGTCATAGTATTTGAAGAGTGGTACAAACCCATAGGCTGAGTAGGAATGATAATTCGAGAAAAATAAAGATAAACTTTGACGAAGGAATAAGTGATGACGTCTGGAATAGGGGTCACATTCATAAACATTTGGCATTATAACAGGTTTAATTAGGAGCATTTGACTCACTTCGATCATAGCATCCTAATCATTAGGCATGAACGCATACACATTATACAGGTTATGTCCTTTAAGGGACAATGAAGATTGATACGCCTTAACCCCCTAAGTAGTAGGGTAATAGGCTAAAGCATAGCAGATCTGGCTTTCACGTGTACGCTGATCCAGATCTAAGATGATTTGGCATCTCTGTATTGTCAGAGAACAAATCAAAAAAGCAGATTTGGCGTCTCTGTATTGTCAGAGAGCATATCGAAGGTAGCAGATTTGGCGTCTCTGTATTGTCAGAGAGCAGATCAAAGATAGCAGATTTGGCGTCTCTGTATTATTAGAGAGCAGATCGAAGGTAGCAGATTTGGCGTCTCCGTATTGTCAGAGAGCAGATCAAAGATAGCAGATTTGGCATCTCTGTATTGTCAGTGAACAAATCGAAGATGCAGATTTGGTGTTTCTGTATTGTCAGAGAGCAGATCGAAGGTAGCAGATTTGGCATCTCTGTATTGTCAGAGAGCAGATCAAAGATAACAGATTTGGCGTCTCAGTCAAGATAACAGATTTGGCGTCTCTGTATTGCCAGAGAGCAGATCGAAGGTAGCAGATTTGGCGTCTCTATATTGTCAGAGAGCAGATCAAAGATAGCAGATTTGGTATCTCTGTATTGTCAAAGAGCAAATCGAAGACAGCAGATTTGGTATCTCTGTATTGTCAGAGAGCAAATCGAAGATAGCAGATTTGGCATCTTTGTATTGTCAGAGAGCAGATCGAAGATATCAACATGGTGTCCCTAAGGTTGCAAGGAGCAGGTTGAAGATAGCAGATATTGCATTCCTAAAGTTACAATGAAGCAAATTGAAGCTATCACATTTATGGTCCAATACCTCTGAAGTTGCAGATAGGTTGAAGGCCATTTGAAGAAAGATCTCAAGATTGAGCCAGACCGGGCAAAATGGGTCCCTTTATAGTCTTTGCTCTATTACTGTTACACGATAATGAGAAAAGAGGGGCAGCTGAAGTAGCCCATTTCTGCTCGGGCCCATAATTAAATAAGTAAAAAAATAAAAACATAAATTAAAAAATAATAAAGTTTATACAGTCCATGTACAAAGCCCAAAATTCATTTACAGCCCATTACCCATTTACATTTGACCCAAATACCTAAACCCTATGCCCGGTTACCCGGTTAGACTCTGACCCAACTCAGTGAAGCCCAAGAGTCCCAAACCACAAGCCAAGGATGGAAGACCTACGGTTTCAGAAACCCTAGGACTCGCAAACAATGCGTCAGTTCATTTTGTGTCGTTTCAGCTACCCACCATCGATGCCGTGATTCCAGGCTTCAAATCATGCCGTGATCGACACCCGAATCAATGCCGGTTTCGTCGTCAGTGCCCGACCATTACTGGCTTCTTCGCTGGTATGTGCAAAAGAAGAAGGAACCACAACAACCAAAGAAATAGATTTGGAAAGAAATCAAATGATTTTTTTCTTAATATGTAATAAAGGGTTATAAAAACCCCTTCTTTTTCTAATTTGTAGGGACGTTTTTTTTTATAGATACACACAGATTCAATAAAAAGTCATTTTTACATACATACAGAAGAGAGAACCATAGTCGATCGAGAAATACAAAGGTGAATATTTTTTTTAATATATATATATTACGAACAATAAAAAAGGAACAGGGAACGTACCGTTTTGATTCGCGCCGGAAAAAGGAAACTTTCCAGTTTTCGACCACCGTACGTGGCGGCATTGACGGGGGCGCGTGAGCACGTGCGAACCCCTAGACTGAGGCTCGATAGCACTCCGAGAATCCCCTCCCCAACCCTCCTTCAGACGGTTTCCTCGTTTTTTTTAAAACAGACTGCAAAAATGATTTCAAAGCTTAAAATTTGGTTTATATGGCCTTATAAAAACGGTGCCGTTTTGCTTAAAACAAATAGCTTCAAAACGATGTCGTTCTAGAGCCCAGGATCCGCGTGTTAACCCGTAACCCGAATGAGATCCGCGTGTTTTTTAAATGGGTAATTTGCTCAATCAATCCTTCCGCATTTTTTTAATTTTATAATTGCATTTTATTTTTATTTTAAATTAACCTTAACCTTTTATGTTTGTTTCAATTTAGTCCCTCAGTTTCCGTGTGCATTCTAATTTAACCTAAATTTTCATTTTATTTGCAATTGGCCCCAGTTTTTTTTAAAAAATTCGATTTTAGTTTTTTTTGTTTAATTTTAAGTATTATATATATTATTTTTTATATATAAATAGTAATTATTATATAATAATATATATTATTATATGTCTTTATAAATTTTATTATATGTTATATTTTAATATATACTATTTATTCTATTATATTTATATTTTATTATATGTTATATATTTTATTATATATATTATTTATTTTACCATATTTTATATGTAAAATTATTTATAATATCATATTTATTATTTTATACTTTATCTATCATATAGTTTATATCATTATATATTGTGTTTATAAATTTTATTGCATGTTATACCATACATTATTCTATATATTACATTTATTTTATTATAAAATATACATTATCTTATTACCTATTAATTATATATGTTTTTCAATTTATTATTAAATGCATATATGTAATATCAATATTTAGTACATTTTCCATATATTAAGTTATTGAATCCTATAATATAATTTATATGTATATATCATATTAAAAAAAAAGAGATATTCATTTATCATTATTATATTATTCTTAATATTTTTAAATATCCTTATTATTTTATTTAATTTACCTTTAATAAGTTTATAATTTATTTTTCTTTTTTTGGTATTGTTTTAGTGGGTTAAATTTTTATAGATTATTTGTTATTTTATTTGTTTTTACATATTCGCATGGAAATTAATTATTTATGTTGATTTAAGTTACATTTGCATTATTGCATATATATTATGCAATTTATATTGCTGTGTTCATTATGCCTATTGTTGTATTTTGCATGTAGTGACAATGCATGTATATTTTATATCATCTATGATCATATATGTACAAAATGATAACATATTGTGTAATTTATGTCCTTATTTGTCATCTTTATTATATTTGCATGGAATGTTAAAATAGGGATCATCTGGGTTAATTTATTTAATATTAGTCATTTGTAATATGACAAATGCATCATCATTTTAAAGAACCTTTATATTATATTCGATCCAAAAATATTTTTAAAAAAAAGGCAATATTTTTGGTATTTAGGAATTCTGGAGGTAGTGCCTTAACATGCTGGGTTGCGATTTCCCGTTTGTCTAAATACCTAAAATATCCTTCTAAATAAGTTTTGAAAATCACAAGATGATTTTAGTTACGAAAGTTTGAAATATCGTGTCCAATCATGCTGGATATGATGTTTATATCCTTTCGAAGCCAAAGAATCTTGATTCTTTTTAACTCAAATTATTACGGTTTTAATGAGATCTTATTTCTAAATTATTTCTAACTTTTTGCATTAAGACAAAACTATTCAATTTGGTACCAATTTTGGGCATTACAAGGGTGCTAATCCTTCCTCATGCGTAACCGACTCCTGAACCTATTTTCTCGTAATTTCGTAGACCAAAACGTTTTATAAAGTGATCCAATCACACTTTAAAAGGTTGGTGGTAACTCCCGTGTAACACCCCGTACCCGAGACCGTTGTCGGAGTCAGACACGAGGGGTTCGCAGACTTAAATCACTTATTTGCATAGTCCATTTTAAATTTCCAGACGAGCTGGCTAATTGCATCACTGTCACCTTAAAATCATATCTCGAGTTGCAAAACTCGAAAACCAGTTCCATAAATTTTTCCTGAAACTAGACTCATATGTTCATCTACAAATTGTTTTATAGAATTTTTGGTTGAGCCAATTAGTACAGTTTATTAGCTAAAGTCTCCCCTGTTTCTGGGTTTGACTACACTGACCTTTGCGCATTACGACTTGGATATCTCCCTGTACAGAGCTTCAATACTGATGACGTTTGTTTCTATAGAAACTATACTCGAAAAGGAATCTATAAATATATGGCATGACTTATAATTATATCTGGTTAATTTATAATGAATTTCCAAAGTCGGAACAGGGAATCCAGAAGCCGTTCTGGCCCTGTCTCACGAAAACTTAAATATCTCTTAACATACTATTCATATGATCATTTCGTTACTTTCCTATGAAAATAGATTCATCAAGGTTCGATTACATAATTTACTCACTATTTAATTCCATTCCTACTATTTTTAGTGAGTTTTCACATTCACGTCACTGCTGCTATCAGCATCTATTTTTAAGGTAGACTTTACCTATTACATAGTTTCCATGATTCAACTAGCCCTTTTTCATATATAGCACATAATATGATCATGATTAACCACTCCAATGGCTAATCGTTCCCAAACATTTCCATACCTCTTAATGAACATCATACAAGACGATTAAAATATTAAGCTCAAAGTGTATATAAGCCATTTTCGCATGGCTATCCAAATTTATACAAAACCAAAGGGTCCATGACCAACAACAAAAAGGGTAGTCCTATACATGCCATTTCAAAGTTCAACCAAAAGTGTACCAAAAGGGGCTTTGATAGTGTGGGAGACTTTGACTTCAATAATCCCGATTCCGATAGCTGACGAACCAAAATCTATAAAACAGAGATTCAAAGAAGCGGAGTAAGCATTTAATGCTTAGTAAGTTTTGAGCAATGGAATTAGGCTCAACTGAAGTATATCATTCATATAACTAAACGGATAATTTCATATACACATATATTCTCAAAAAATCAGTCCTACTTCACATTTCCAACCCTTATATTCATACAAAAGGGATCAACTTAACCAAAACCAGAAGCTCCTTAATCGACTGAGCGAATACTATTTAAGAGGAATCAATTAATCCAATGCATGTACAACACATACCTCGTTGTTGAGTTTTTATGAGCGTATTAATTGAAATTATTACAGCAGATCGCTCATTCCCAAATCACGTACCTTCGGAATTTAACCGGATATAGCTACTCGCTCAAATGCCTTCGGGACATAGCCCGGTTAGAGTAACTCGCACAATTGCCTTCGGGACTTAGCCCGGATTTAGTAACTTGCACAAATGCCTTCGGGACTTAGCCCGGATTTAGTAACTCGCACAAATGCCTTCGGGACTTGCCCGGAACTAGTCACTAGCGCAGATGCCTTCGGGACTTAGCCCGGTTATCATCCAAATATTCATACACATATCAATAAATCATGACACATCTATATTTCATTTTCATAGTTGGAGTTCAAACACACGTCACGTATTAAGCAATCCAATTTTCGGCTCACTAGCCACATACAAACAGCATGGTTTAATTTGCTTTATGACACTATCTCTATGCACATACGACTACCCGTCATACGTATAGACTAATTAACTCAACATATGATTCAAGTAGAATCATCATATCACCGCATATTTTTTATGCTCATACATCATGACTTAATCAAATCGGTAACTAAGTCTCGTTACTCGAAAACTTACTTCGGATGTTGTCGAACGATTTCGATGGCTATTCGACCACTTTTTCTTCCCTTTATCGGATTTAGTTCCCCTTTGCTCTTGAGCTTAATTTAACAAATGAATTGATTTAATCATTTGAGCATCGAAAAGAGGAACTCAAGGTACTTAGCCCATATATATACATTAGACATTAAAGTCACATACATGTGAAATCATGCATCAACTCAACATATTAACCCACACTCCCTTTTAGCCGATTGTCTAAACCAAGATAAAGGCATCAATATGCTTGCCTCTAACCGAATATATGCAACACTAATCTTCTCATGTGGCCGAGTATGCATGTATATATTGAGGCCAATTATATACTTAATACCACCCATAAATGGCATACCAATACATCATGTGCAAACATATATATATGTGCAAGAGCCGAATCATAAGGTCGATTATAAGCATTTCATATATTTTCATCATATACCCGAATGCACAAATACATTATAATAACTTCCAACTCAAATCATGTTACAAATTTATACTTCACAAGGATAAATCATTAACCAAATATAAACATATATCCGAATTCACATGTATATTTTATTTTTACATGAAGCATAGCCGAATCATTTTAACCATGAGTAACATAACAAGCATAAATCATACTTATGGATATACCATGGCCGATTGCTTCATGAAGTTGCTAAGACCTACCTTTTTCAAATTCTCACACACACTCTATCATCTTCATACCTCACCAACACAACATCAAACATCCACCAAGAAGACAACACCCATAGCCGAGTATCATCTTAACCTAGATGCAAGTATGGCCGAACCTCTTTCTAATCCTCTTCCAAGCCGAGCATGAAGCAAGAGCTCCTTCCTTCTTCCTTAGAACTTTCGGCCAAAAGAAATGAAAAAGGATGGACACTTTTTTTTTCTTTGTTTTCATCATATTCCCTTTCATTATTTTATTACCATGCTCCTTATTTTATTTTTCCTAACATACATCACTAACATAACATGTTTGTGACATGTTTCCACCCATAGCATGGTCGGCCACTATGCTTTAATTTGGCTAATTTGACATGCAAGGACAAGCACTTTCCCACATATATTAATAGGCCACTTTAACACTTGCCTAGCATATTTCTAAATTGTCTCACATAAGTCCCTACTAATAAATTTCACATACACTGACCAAATTAAAGTATGGAACTATCACACAAGCATTTACGCACATCATAAACACAGAATATAACCTTTAATTATTTATAAGACTCGGTTTCGTGGTCCCGAAACCACTTTCCGACTAGTGTCAATTTAGGGCTGTCACAACTCTCCCCACTTAAGAAATTTTCGTCCCCGAAAATCTTACCGGTAAATAGGTTTGGGTATCATTCTTTCATGGCATTCTCGGTTTCCCAAGTAGCTTCTTCGATCCCGTGTTTGTGTAATAGCCCAAAATTGACCCTAGTCGGGAAGTGGTTTCGGGACCACTAAACCGAGTCACCGAAAGGTTTGAATGTGATGTTTATTGTCTAGAATATGTAATCAGGAATGTGTGAAAATTTCAAGCTTCGATTTAATCGATTGCATGTGAATTTAGTCAATAGGACTTATATGAGAAAATTTTAAAATGTGATAGGTCAATGCATGAGGACCTATTAGTGCATGTGGAAGAAAAAGGGGACTTGCATGTCAAATTCCCCCTCCCTAATATGTAGTGGCCGGCCATGCTATGGGTGGAAACATGTTGGGAACATGTTGGCCTAGTGAGGTATGTAGGATAAAATATAATAAGAAGTATGGGGAATAAAGAAATGGAAAAAGGAAAGGATGTGTGTAATTGTTTCTTCCCCTCCCCATTGCCGTGAAAGTAAGAAAGAAAGCAAATGAAAAAAAAAAGGCTTCATCCTTGTCTTCTTGGCCGAATTGAAGGAAGGAATAGGGGCAAAGAACTTTCGGCCATTTGAATGCTTAATAAGGTTAGTATATCGTGTTAAAGTTGTGAAATTTTAGCTTGTTTTAGGTTAATTATCATGGTTCTTACTTAGACCATGCAAAATTTTTAACTTTGATGGATGGATGGAGCATTCGGCTATGGCTATTAAAGAAGGAAATTTGATTACTTCTTTAAAGTTTTGATGAAGAATGTGTTGAGGAAAGAAATTGATCTTGCTAAAAATATAAATTCTAAATGCTCATTTATGTAATACCCAAATAAAAATGCTTGATGTCTTGAACAAATATTGTTTCGATGGGTGGAATGAGTAATGTCATGTATAGGTTTCGGCTATGGATTTTCATGTTTAATATTTTTATGTTGGTGTTCAAATTGAAAATGGATGTTAGTTGTGCTATAACACTTGCTTAATGATGAAAGGATCATGAGCTTAGGGCTTGAGAGGCATTCGGCTTTGGAGTAAAAATAATAGAAATGGTGTTTAGTCAATGCAAGTGCCCATACTTGTAGAATGTATTGAGTGTTGCAATCGGCCTTAACATAGACATGTGTGTGTTCGGCCACATAAATGAGCACCTAAGTTGATGTGTATGTTCGGCCAAAGGTAAGCATGTTGATGGCTTTATCTTGACTTAGAAGGTTCGGCTAAAGGGAAAATTAGCCAATATGTCGAATTCGATTCGTGAATTCGTACATATGTGACTCTAATGTCTAATGTGTATATGGACTAAGTACCTTGAGGTTCTCTTTTGATGTTCGAGTGAATTGTATTGAATCATTTGATGTGATTAAAAATGCATATGACCATTGTGTATTTGAGCTAAAAGGTGGCCATATGACCCATCAAACTCCTTGTCATATTCGGCCATAAGCTAGCAAAATGAGACTTTAATGAGTCAAATTTGTTTGATTTAGCTCAAGGAGTTAAAGGAGGTGAATCGAGCAAAGGCAAAGAAAAGGTCATCGAGTAGCCGAGTTGGAACCGTCTTACCCAACACAAGGTAAGTCATTAAGCATGTAGTTGGTATTATTTCAAATGGTCATAATGTTTATGTATTGATGCTGAATGGAATGAATAAATATACATATATATATATGCATGTACGTATGTGATGATGAAATTGTTGAATGAAAAGAAAAGAGGTAAGATGTACTGAGTTGTTGATCTCGGCACTAAACGTGCGGATATAACCATTTATGACCATGAGATTGGCGCTAAGTGCGCGGGATTAAATTGTACAGCACTAAGTGTGCGATTTGACTATGTTGCACTAAGTGTGCGAAATGAATATGATGCACTAAGTGTGCGAATTGACCATGCGGCACTAAGTGTGCGAGTTTGACTATGTAGCACTAAGTGTGCGATTTGATTACGTAGCACTAAGTGTGCGAGTTGATTATATAGCACTGAGTGTGCGGACTCAATATGCATTCGTGAATCATTATGGACACTATGTGTGCGACACTATTGAGTCGATCGCGGACAGCGGATCGGGTAAGTGTCTTGAGTACATGGCTAATAGGTGCTATGCTTATACTTGGTGTTGAGCTCGGTAAGTTTGAACCTATGTGACAAATATACTTGAAGTCACGTACATAAAATTTATCGTAGGATGGGTGAAAGGCCGTTTAGTCGTTTGATTGTAACGAAAATAAATTGATTTATGAAAATGCTTCAATGTCCTATTGATGAGTATATGGAACGTGAATGCATGAATTGATATGAAATTGAATCGATAGGTTGGAGGAACTATGGTATGGTTCGGAATGGATGGAGTAATTAGCCTCGTTCCATTTTGTTTTCTCTTGTGATAATGTTATTGATGGATGGTAGTGCATAGCTTATGACTTACTGAGTTATAAACTCACTCGGTGTTTCCTTGTCACCCATTATAGGTTGCTTGGACTCATCTATTTTTGCGGGGTCGGGCCGTCATCGAAGTCATCACACCGGATAGCAAGTTTTGGTACTTTCTTCTTAGTTGGCTTAGAAGAACATTTTGGCATGTATAAGCTATTACGTTGTGTTTGAACTTTGGCATGTAAACTTTAAGCCATGCGAAGATGGCACGAATGTTCGATTGAGTTGGATCAAGGGTAGGCATGAAATGGACCTAGTTACTTTCATAACAGATACTGGCAGCAGCAGTGTCATGAGATTGAAAAATCACTAAAAATAGTAGGAGTGGAATTAATTGATGAATAAATTATGTAATCGAAGCTCGATTAGTCTGTTTTCATGAGGAAGTAACGAAAAGATCATATGGGCAGTATATTAAGAGATAATCAGATTTTTGTGGGACAGGGCCAGAACGGTTTCTGGATTCCCTGCTCCGACTTTGGAAATTCAATATAAATTAACCAGAGATAATTAGGGGTCGTACCATATATGTACAGATTCCTCTCTGAGTCTAGTTTCCATAGAAACAAACGGCATCAGTATTGAAGCTCTGTGCAGAGAGATATCCAAGTCGTAATGGGAAAAGGTCAGTGTAGTCGACCCCTGTAACATGGGAGACTTTGACTAATAAACTGTACTAATTGGCCCGACCAAAAATTCTAGAAAAAAATACATAGGTGGGGACATGAGTCTAGTTTCAGGGAAAAATCACAAAACTGATTTTCGAGTTGTGGAACTCAAGATATGATTTTTGAAGCGACTAGTACTCAGACTGGGCAGTGTCTGGAAAAATTTTTCAAAGTTTGTTAACATCTCGTGTCCGACTCCGGTGTCGGTCTCGGGTTCGGGGTGTTACAGTTTGAGCCATAACACTTTCACTAACGAAACCCTTTTGTTTTGTAACTCTTTCACTTCACGAGCCAGGATACGAATCGGTTCTTCTTCATAACTTATATCAGGTTGAATTTCAACCTCTGATGGATTAATTATGTGTGATGGATCAGATCTATAACGTTGAAGCATCGAAACATGAAAGACGTCGTGAATCTTTTCAAGTTCAGGGGGCAAAATCAATCTATACGCAACTGGACCAAGTCGTTCGGAGATTTCATACGGCCCAATGAATCTCGGACTCAATTCGCCCTTACGGCCAAATCTGAGTATCTTTTTCCAAGGTGAAACCTTAAGAAATGCTTTGTCTCCCACCTGATACTCAATATTTCTTCGTTTTAAATCTGCATACGACTTCTGACGATCTGATGCTGCCTTCAGACTTTCACGAATTATTTTTAATTTCTGTTCAGCATCTTTAATCAAATCCAGTCCGAAAATTTTGCTTTCACCGAGCTCGATCCAAAACAATGGCGTACAGCATTTATGCCCGTACAAAGCCTCGTAAGGTGCAATCTTAATACTTGATTGAAAACTATTGTTGTAAGCAAATTCAATCAAAGGTAAATACCGTTCCCATGAACCACTAAACTCGAGGATGCAACATCTCAACATATCCTCAAGTATCTGAATTATCCGCTCGGATTGACCATCGGTTTGTGGATGAAAAGCGGTGCTAAAATGCAGGTTGGTACCCAAAGCTTCTTGTAATTTCTTTCAAAATCGCGAGGTGAATCTCGGATCTCTATCCGATACAATAGAGATAGGTACCCCGTGTAATCTCATAATCTGAGAAATGTACAATTTAGCAAGTTTATCCAATGAAAAATCCGTACGTACGGGGATAAAGTGAGCCGACTTAGTCAGTCTATCCACAACAACACAAATCGCATCTTTCTTACTTGCCGATACTGGCAACCCAGATACGAAATCCATCGTGACTCGATCCCATTTCCATTCAGGTATCATGATTGGCTGGAGTAAACCCGTAGGCACATGATGTTCCGCCTTTACTTGCTGACATATTAAACACTTCGAAATAAAATCAGAAATGTCTCGTTTCATACCATGCCACCACAACTGACGTATCAGATCGTTGTACATATTCGTACTCCCCGGGTGAATCGACATTCGGCTACAATGAGCTTCGTTCAGAATCACGTAGCAATAGTAGGCAGAATCACGTAGCAAGGAGATAGTACACTTTAGGCACTCATCGGGTGTGCAAGATAGCTCATCGAGTACCCGGATAGTGTTGTCCAACCAAAATTCAGCTTGCTCGGCATCATCGCTGTCCGTAGCTTTAAATTCAGTAGCCCCGTGTTTTCGGATTCTGTCAACTGGGGGTTTATTTGACCTTATTTGGTCAGTTCCCGGAGGTATTGTAGGTGCGGGGGTGGTATTTGTCGGGAATGGAGGTTGTGGAACAGCCGTATTAGTTCGAATGTATTGGTTGAACCAATCATTCATCACGCTATAAAAAGCTTGTCTAGCTTCATCATTCGGATTACTAGCATTAGGTTGAGAGTCCGCCGGAGTTGTCCCTTGTGCGGGAGCAGGCGCTACACTCTCAAGATCATCAGCTACCGCTCGGTCGGGATCGGGATCCATTACTATAAATAAACACAATTTGAATTGTCAGAAATCACCACACTATCAAATAATCACATAATGGCATGTATAGCTAGACCCAAACGTATTACGGTAGTCCTAGAATCGACTAAACCGTAGCTCTGATACCAATAAAATTGTAACACCCCGTACCCGAGACCGTTGCCGGAGTCAGACACGAGGGGTTCGCAGACTTAAATCACTTATTTGCACAGTCCATTTTAAATTTCCAGACGAGTTGGCTAATTGCGTCACTGTCACCTTAAAAATCATATCTCGAGTTCCAAAACTCGAAAACCAATTCCGTAAATTTTTCCTGAAACTAGACTCATATGTCCATCTATAACTTGTTTTATAGAATTTTTGGTCGAGCCAATTAGTACAGTTTATTAGCTAAAGTCTCCCCTGTTTCCGGGTTCGACTACACTGACCTTTGCGCATTATGACTTGGATATCTCCCTGTACAAGGCTTCAATACTGATGCCATTTGTTTCTATAGAAACTAAACTTGAAAAGGAATCTATAAATATATGGCATGACTTATAATTATCTCTGGTTAATTTATAATGAATTTCCAAAGTCGGAACAGGGAATCCAGAAACCGTTCTGGCCCTGTCTCACGAAAACTTAAATATCTCTTAACATACTGCTCATATGATCGTTTCGTTACTTTCCTATGAAAATATATTCATCAAGGTTCGATTACATAATTTACTCACTATTTAATTCCATTCCTACTAGTTTTAGTGATTTTTCACATTCACGTCACTGCTGCTATCAGCATCTATTTTAAGGTAGACTTTACCTATTACATAGTTTCCATGATTCAACTAGCCCTTTTTCATATATAGCACATAATATGATCATGATTAACCATTCCAATGGCTAATCGTTCCCAAACATTTCCATACCTCTTAATGAACATCATACAAGACGATTATAATATTAAGCTCAAAGTGTATATAAGCCATTTTCGCATGGCTATCCAAATTTATACAAAACCAAAGGGTCCATGACCAACAACAAAAAGGGTAGTCCTATACATGCCATTTCAAAGTTCAACCAAAAGTGTACCAAAAGGGGCTTTGATAGTGTGGGAGACTTCGACTTCAATAATCCCGAGTCCGATAGCTGACGAACCAAAATCTATAAAATAGAGATTCAAAGAAGCGGAGTAAGAATTTAATGCTTAGTAAGTTTTGAGCAATGGAATTAGGCTCAACTGAAGTATAGCATTCATATAACTAAACGGATAATTTCATATACACATATATTCTCAAAAAAATCAGTCCTACTTCACATTTCCAACCCTTATATTCATACATAAGGGATCAACTTAACCAAAACCGGAAGCTCCTTAATCAACTGAGCGAATACTATTTAAGAGGAATCAATTAATCCAATGCATGTACAACACATACCTCGTTGTTGAGTTTTTACGAGCGTATTAATTGAAATTAGTACAGCAGATCGCTCATTCCCAAATCACGTACCTTCAGAATTTAACCGGATATAGCTACTCGCTCAAATGCCTTCGGGACATAGCCCGGTTAGAGTAACTCGCACAATTTCCTTCGGGACTTAGCCCGGATTTAGTAACTTGCACAAATGCCTTCGGGACTTAGCCTGGATTTAGTAACTCGCACAAATGCCTTCGGGACTTGCCCGGAACTAGTCACTAGCGCAGATGCCTTCGGGACTTGCCCGGAACTAGTCACTAGCGCAGATGCCTTCGGGACTTAGCCCGGTTATTATCCAAATATTCATACACATATCAATAAATCATGACACATCTATATTTCATTTTCATAGATGGAGTTCAAACACACGTCACGTATTAAGCAATCCCATTCTCGGCTCACTAGCCACATACAAACAGCATGGTTTAATTTGCTTTATGACACTATCTCTATGCACATACGGCTACCCGTCATACGTATAAACTAATCAAATCGGTAACTAAGTCTCGTTCCTCGAAAACTTACCTCGGATGTTGTCGAACGATTTCGATGGCTATTCGACCACTTTTTCCTTCCCTTTATCGGATTTAGTTCCCCTTTGCTCTTGAGCTTAATTTAACAAATGAATTGATTTAATCATTTGAGCATCGAAAAGAGGAACTCAAGGTACTTAGCCCATATATATACATTAGACATTGAAGTCACATACATGTGAAATCATGCATCAACTCAACATATTAACCCACACTCCCTTTTAGCCGATTGTCTAAACCAAGATAAAGGCATCAATATGCTTGCCTCTAACCGAATACATGCAACACTAATCTTCTCATGTGGCCGAGTATGCATATATATGTTGAGGCCAATTATATACTTAATACCACCCATAAATGGCATACCAATACATCATGTGCAAACATATATATATGTGCAAGAGCCGAATCATAAGGTCGATTATAACCATTTCATATATTATCATCATATACCCGAATGCACAAATACATTATAATAACTTCCAACTCAAATCATGTTACAAATTTATACTTCACAAGGATAAATCATTAATCAAATATAAACATATATCCGAATTCACATGTATATTTTATTTTTACATGAAGCATAGCCGAATCATTTTAACCATGAGTAACATAACAAGCATAAATCATACTTATGGATATACCATGGCTGATTGCTTCATGAAGTTGCTAAGACCTACCTTTTTCAAATTCTCACACACACTCTATCATCTTCATACCTCACCAACACAACATCAAACATCCACCAAGAAGACAACACCCATAGCCGAGTATCATCTTAACCTAGATGCAAGTATGGCCGAACCTCTTTCTAATCCTCTTCCAAGCCGAGCATGAAGCAAGAGCTCCTTCCTTCTTTCTTAGAACTTTCGGCCAAAAGAAATTAAAAAGGATGGACACTTTTTTTTTCTTTGTTTTCATCATATTCCCTTTCATTATTTTATTACCATGCTCCTTATTTTATTTTTCCTAACATACATCACTAACATAACATGTTTGTGACATGTTTCCACCCATAGCATGGCCGGCCACTATGCTTTAATTTGGCTAATTTGACATGCAAGGACAAGCACTTTCCCACATATATTAATAAGCCACTTTAACACTTGCCTAGTATATTTCTAAATTGTCTCACATAAGTCCCTACTAATAAATTTCACATACACTGACCAAATTAAAGTATGGAACTATCACACAAGCATTTACGCACATCATACACACAGAATATAACCTTTAATTATTTATAAGACTCGGTTTCGTGGTCCCAAAACCACTTTCCGACTAGGGTCAATTTAGGGCTGTCACATCCCATCTTTGTTAGAATCTCGTTTTTTAAAAAAATGGTTTCTACAGCTGTCACCCAAAACTCTGACTGACGGAGGCCCCTTCGTTCCTTTGCTTCACTCCTTTGCTAATGGCTCTCTAAGGTGGCCGATCAAGGGCTCTTTAAGAGGCTAACTTGCTAAAAATATTTATGCAAAGATGATGATAGGCGTGAGGGCTAAGAGAGTTGAGAGAGGAGAGAATGATGAATGAGTGAGGGATGATTAGAAAAGTGATAATTGGGGTTGTATGTACAAGTGAGGCAAGGGAGCTAGTTTGCTAAAAATAGGAGTGTCCATCTTTTGAGAATTCGTCCAAGGGTGGCCGGCCATGATTTGTGGAAATGTGGCTGATTTTTGCTTGATTTAAGTTCCAAACATCATCAGGATCAGGACACAGTCAATTGCAAATCTCCAATTTCTTCAACTCTTCAAGGGCCTTGTGTAATTAAACCAAAATTTGATTTATGAACATCCATATGCAACCGAATTTTGGGTTGACTTAGTCCTCCATTTGGATGGTTTTGTAATCAAAATAAAGCTCTCAGACCTATCCAAAAATAATAGATAATTTAGAAGACCAAAGAAAATAATTTAACCACTTTAATTAATCAATTTACTTAATTAATTAAAACTAAATTTATTAATGAAACATAAAAATAAATTATTAAATATAACTTTATATTTTATTATTTAATTTAGTCATGCATGACCCACTTTATAGCTTGAAAATATAATATGCTCAAATTAATGTAAAAGAAACCATTTTTTGCATGAAAACTATATAATAAAGCATAAAATCACATTTTAATAATTTCTATGTCCCAATTTCATATTTTTATATATTTCATTAATTTATTAAGCAATTACTTGGTTTTAACAACAAATTTAAGTAAAAAGGTGACGAATTATACAGGAAACATCCTATATATTTTTTAGTTTACACACCCTCAAACCTAAATCATTGCTCATCTCGAGTAATGTTCATGCACATCACAAGGTTTCACTAATGAAAAATTGCTAAAAGTGTAAGCAACATCAATCTTTATCCCATGATCATGCATTAATAATTCTATGCTTATCGATCTTCTTCATTAACAAGTAATTCATACACAAACATTTTGAAAATTTTATACTAAGTTTCAAGATATGCCACATGAATCATAGTACGTATATATGTCATAGGCATAGATAATATTCTTCATTCAACATAATTTCTCCTTAATCAAGCAAACAATCATAAGGCTTATTTATGATCTTCAAATGTTGAACTTTGAACTCCCTCTCCACTAATGTAGGTGACATAATCATCAAATCAATAGGTCTTTTATAAGGTTGTAATAGGGCTCGGTTAAAGGTAGGGATTTTAAGAGATGAGACATTTCGGTTTCAAAATCTTGACCTTTAATTTTATCTTGAATTTCTCGAAATTCAACCTTTTTCTTTAAGTGATCCTTTGAAATACCCCCAAACTTATTTTGAACTCATGCTCATACATTTTTTCTTTGTGGAAACTGAGCAAACTTTTCTTTGCTCATTTTTTTTATAGCATGAGCACATACATCCTTATGAAAATTTCCTCAAATGAGCACATACATGAAAATTTCCTCAAACATTGCTTACCAAGAAAACTTTAGTTAAGATAGGTGCACAAAATTAGGATAACTTCAAAAGATGGAGATATGGCTTGCAGTGTAGGTTCACTCCAATAAACAGGCCTTATAAGCTCAAAATTATAGTTTCAATGGTCTAATATCATAAGGTGGATTTGAAAAGGCTCAAACGATCCAAAGAAATAGTGGCTATATCATTTTAGATTTTTATGTCTCTTAGGATTTCACCTCAAGAAAGTTACTAAGTCAATTCTAAAGATTTAAACCTTCATGCATGTCTAATCTCAAAAGAAACTAAGTTTTCATGGCAAACATTACTTAAGACTAAGATCATACAATCATTCCATTCTTCATGATAACATACAATCACTCAGATAAAATCATCATTCATGGTCGGATACAAGCTATCTCATTAACAAAGAATTTCTTTAAACATTTATTTATTAAAACATACTCATGGAAGAGATGATTGAAACATACTTGAAAATTTTAAAATTTTTGAGCAATTATTTGCCTTACCCCCCCTAAAAAAGAAGCAATTTCCTCATTGCAAGAACAAAGTAATGAATGAAAACTAAACACCAGGTAGGGTTAAAAAGAATGAGAGGTGAGTCATTAAGACTGCTTAAATAGCAAGTCTTTCCTCATAATCCAATCCTAGAGATGTTCATTCCCATTACCACATCACTTATTCTTTTTCCTTTTTAAAGAAGCATTTATTCATGCTTGATATGTTTTATTATGTAGAAATTAAATCCTAATTACTAAAGAAACAAATTCCTAAAGACCTAAAATAAATAAATAAATAAATAAGAATCCCCCTTTTTATTCTTCTGACTCATTCCCTTTGTCTTCTTTAGCTCCTTCTCCACTTGTATAATTAGTATCTTCCGTCCATGTCTCAAATATAGCATCTAGGAACTCAGGAACAAAAGTGTTAGAGATATTCTTAAAAGTATTTTGAATGGAATCATCTGTAATTTTTGCATATTTCCAGTATGTTTGTTATTGATTGTGCATGAACTTGCACATATCCATCAATATTGACAACTCTAATTTCCTTGAAGTACTTGAAATAGTTGGCATGGGATTTCTATATTCAGATTCAACACTTAGCTTGACTGGTTCTTCTTCTAGCTCAACCCTTGGTTCAGGGTTTTCAGATCCTTCAACCGATTTAGGACTGTTTGGTTCCTTATCAGATTCTTTTTCTTCAGTGGCTATAACTAATTTAGTTTCAATTTCATTTGTTGACTCCTTAGTATCTAGCTCAGTTGGTTCTTCTTGCTCACCTTGATTGAGCTTATGCACCTTCTCTACTAACCTTTCAAGATCTTGACTTGTAATACACCCTTGGACATATTGCCCCTTCAAATTCGCTTGTGTTTTAATACAGGCCCTTAAGCAAAGTGAAGTGATTAATGATGGGAAATAATCACTTACTGTCTTCTTTTTAGCACAGTCATAAATCTCTTTGAGAATAATTTTCCCAACATTAACGGACTTTTCTGTCAAGATTGCATATAACAAGAGCATTAGTTCCATCGAGATAGTGGAACTATGTGAGATAGGCATAAAACTGTGAACAAGATAAAACCATATCTTTGCTACTGGATTTAGGTATTCCCTTCGGGAAGAATGGCT
This sequence comes from Gossypium hirsutum, assembly GCF_007990345.1. Taxonomy (NCBI): domain Eukaryota; kingdom Viridiplantae; phylum Streptophyta; class Magnoliopsida; order Malvales; family Malvaceae; genus Gossypium; species Gossypium hirsutum. The sequence continues at coordinate 84,198,994 of NC_053426.1, forward strand.
TCCATACTTTCTTATAATCCATTGAGATCCCGATTTGTCATAACATTAAGTACTTGTTGAAGAAAATCCCAATTTATGTTGTTCATCATAGAGTAGTACTCATCTTCTTCAACATCAGGTATGTTAAACAAATCATTGATGGATTTAGAAGTAAGACGTGCCTTTTTCTTCTGAACGATGACCTCAATCGCATCTTGTGTGGTCAAACTTGTATAGAACTCTCAAACTAGTTCATTATCGGGAAGTGAACGAGCATCACAAAATTGTTCCCACTTGAGAGCATTGATTATCATTCTAATTGGCACAGGGACAACCATCAAATCATTACTCTTCAAGTTAAAACCTTTTTTGGAATCATAGGTTGATGCTTAAAAATTGAATCAAATCTCTCTTTCACTTTTTCATCAATCACAATCAGGTTTTCAGGAGTAGTCTTCGATGATCTAGTTCTTTTTCGAGACATGGTATTTTCCCAAAAATTTGGCAAAGTTCTGCTTATAAGGGAAAAAGAGAAATCGACAAGGTGGGTAGAACTTACTATGGCAACAATGTAACATCCTGATTTTTGGGTTTTCGTAATTTCTGAGAATTTGGTAAAGTTTTTAAAACTTGGTATTTGGCAGTGAAAATTCATAGTTGGAATATGTAAATAGGCCTATGGAAGGCCAACGTGTTGGCCAAAACCCAGAAGAATTTTTGGATTTTAGACTTAAGGAGTTAGGGGCTTTGGATGGAGGCCTTATTAAAAGATGTGGGTAAAATGCAACACAAAAGAGCCCCTGGAAAAGTGGCTAAGTGACGCCACTAAGGAGCTAAAAAGTGGCGTGTAAGTGGTTGGGGAGAGCCAAGGTTCGATTCTCTAAGCTGGCAAATTATGGTGTTCTTTTTATATCTTGAGCAGGCAGGAGTTAGATGTTGAATGGAACTTTGTTGGAGAGAGTTTGAATCAGTCAAACGCATGGATTAAGGAGTGATAAGGGGAGAGATTTTGGGGATTTGGAGAGAAGCTAAGAGTTGGCCGAATAATGGGAATTAGAGAGGGGATTTCAGTAGAGGAGTATTAGGTTAGTATTTTGGCATTTAGGGACTTAGTTGTGCCGTTTTCTTCTGTGTAAACACCATAGGATTATTCTTTTCTTTCTTTTTTCTTTCTCTAACCGAAACTACCACCCTTTCCATTCATCTTTCTTTCTTTTCTTCTCTAAAACCAGTTACAATTTCCTTTCGTTTCATCTACTACTCCCTTTCTTATCTTCACCTTTGCCGAAAAGCCAGAAAAGCCGAAACCTGTGAAGATTGGTGTGCCGATTTCTTTTTGACCAGCAACCTTCTTTTCTCTTCACTTATTCTTCATCTGCTAAACTCTAAACAGTACACAAGGAAGACTGTGGTAAGTACTCATACTCCAACCGATTCAGTAGTATAACTGTTAAGAAAAGCTGAAACCTCCCTAAACTATAGTTTAGGGAGGTTGATGTTTTGAGGTATAGGCCTTACTGGGGCTTTTCATTTTATTTTTATGGTTTGTGTAGTGAAATAGATAACTTTAGAGGAGCTGCAAGGCTTGGGGTATCGACGTGGATAAGCTTGAATCGTATCATCAGACTCGGTGAAGGTAAGTGACCTATGGCCATTAGGGGTTCTTTGGCCGAATATGGTAAGGTGGATTTTGGGTTTGGTAAGCATGGCTTGTACACTAAGTCTGGTGATGGTTAATTGTAGGTTGGCGTGGGAGACTTTGTTAGTGAATGTCACAAAACAGGTGTGTAACAACCCTCGTAGTAGCTTAGGCTAATATTCGCAGAAAAGCCGAAATGTCAAAATTTTGGCATTTCGAGAACTTGAGATTTTGCATGTGGTTTTAGATGCGATAAAAATAATACAATCGATGTGTGGATCGATCGAACAGGTAAGAGCGCAATTCTGTGCACGTTGGTAGGTTGGGCCTCAATGGGCTGAAATTGGGCCCAATGGGCTTCCCGGCCCGTTTGGGGGAAATTGATAGACAATGGAACTTGGATAAGTTGTGACAACCCAAATTAGACCCTGGTCGGAATGTGGTTTCGGGACCACATTATCGAGCCAAAAATTTATTTTCGTGTTTTAATTGCATAAATTGTTGTGTGACAGTGAATATATGAGAAATTAAATGCTTAATATTAGCATTAGGATTGTGAATTCATTCAAAAAGGACCTAGTTGACAAAGTTAGAAAAGATGATAGATGAATTATAAGGATTAACTAATAATAGGTTGAGGAAGCATGGCTTTGCATGTCAATTTGCCCATAAAATTCATGGTGGCCGGCCAAGGAGTGATGATGCTCCACTCATTCTAATTTAATATGTTTCTTTGGTGAACAAATGATGGGGATAATAATAGAAAAGGGAACAAAAAAAATGGGTGTCATACTTGCCATCTCCTAGCCGAAAAACCAAGAAAAAGAAGGGGAGAAAAGAACTTGGAAGGAATTCGGCCATTGCTTGTGCCTAGGGGGAGTGTTTGATGTTGTGGCATGAAAAATGAGGGAGTTTGAATGCTTAATAAGGAGGGAAGAAGGAGTGTTCATATTTTCTTTCTTTTGCAATTGCTCTAACTAGAGGAAGAAGAGGAAGCAAGATTCGGCCAAGGTGGTCCTTTAGACCAAGGTATGTTCAATGATATTTTTGGAAGCTTACCCTACCTTTGGGGTGATGAGTCTAGATTCTATCTATTCCATGGTTGGATTTGGGGTTGTTGGAGAGTTAGGATTCGGCTAAGGAGTTTAAAAGTAAAAGCTAGTTGATACCTTGATGCTATTAGCATGCTAGTTATATGGATGTGTTAAGTTGCTTGTTATGTTAGCATGAAAGTTGAAAATTGTTAAGCTATTTTGTTGGAGGTGCCGAACTTAGGACTAGGAAGAGAATGAGTATTCGGCTAACATAGTGGAAAGGTGGTGTTGCCGATTGCTAGATTTAGACTAGGGGAGTGGCTATAATGGGCATTAAGATGTGGAACTTAAGAAATGTAGTTATATGTGGACTTAAATGATGTTATAGTTGACATTGTACATGTATACATGCATTTCGGCCATGGTCTTTGCTTGAATTTGAGATTTGTAATGTGATTTTCCTAAATTGTCTATGAATTTTTGGTTGTTGATCCCATGGTAATGGTATATTGAATCCATGAAAATTTAGTAAGGTTGCATTCGGCAACTTGCTTGGAATTAAAAATTGATGTCTAAGCTTAGGTGATTTCGATGATGATATATATATATATTCATAAGTATATTTAGTTGATTCGGCTTTGGTAGTTGCATGAGGTTATTGGCCGAATATACTAACATACATATACATGTGAAATTGGATTGTAAATATTTAGCAAGGTGGTTAAACTAGTTAAATTATTGATTTAGCTCAAGGAGTTAAAGGAGGTGAATCGAGCAAAGGCAAAGAAAAGGTTATCGAGTAGCCGAGTTGGAACCGTCTTACCCAACACGAGGTAAGTCATTAAGCATGTAGTTGGTATTATTTCAAATGGTCATAATGTGTATGTATTGATGCTGAATGGAATGAATAAATATACATATATATATATATGCATTTACGTATGTGATGATGAAATTGTTGAATGAAAGAAAAGAGGTAAGATGTACTGAGTTGTTGATCTCGGCACTAAACGTGCGAGATAACCATTTATGACCATGAGATTGGCGCTAAGTGCACGGGATTAAATTGTACAGCACTAAGTGTGCGATTCGACTATGTTGCACTAAGTGTGCGAAATGAATATGATGCACTAAGTGTGCGAATTGACCATGCGGCACTAAGTGTGCGAGTCTGACTATGTAGCACTAAGTGTGCGATTTGATTACGTAGCACTAAGTGTGCGAGTTGATTATATAGCACTGAGTGTGCGGGCTCAATATACATTCGTGAATCATTATGGACACTATGTGTGCGACACCATTGAGTCGATCGCGGACAGCGGATCGGGTAAGTGTCTTGAGTACATGGCTAATATGTGCTATGCTTATACTTGGTGTTGAGCTCGGTAAGTTGAACCTATGTGACAACTATACTTGAAGTCACGTACATAAAAATTTATCGTAGGATGGGTGAAAGGCCGTTTTGTTGTTTGATTGTAACGAAAATAAATTGATTTATGAAAATGCTTCAATGTCCTATTGATGAGTATATGGATTGTGAATGCATGAATTGATATGAAATTGAATCGATAGGTTGGAGGAACTATGGCATGGTTCGGTATGGATGGAGTAAATTGTCTCATTCCATTTTGTTTCCTCTTGTGATAATGTTATTGATGTATAGTAGTGCATTGCTTATGACTTACTGAGTTATAAACTCACCCGGTGTTTCCTTGTCACCCATTATAGGTTGCTTGGACTCATCTATTTTTGCGGGGTCGGGCCGTCATCGAAGTCATCACACCGGATAGCAAGTTTTGGTACTTTCTTCTTAGTGTGCTTAGAAGATCATTTTGGCATGTATAAGCTAGTACGTTGTGTTTGAATTATGGCATGTAAACTTTAAGCCATGCGAAAATGGCACGAATGTTCGATTGAGTTGGATCAAGGGTAGGCATGAAATGGACCTAGTTACTTTCGTAACAGATGCTGGCAGCAGCAGTGTCATGAGATTGAAAAATCACTAAAAATAGTAGAAGTGGAATTAATTGATGAATAAATTATGTAATCGAAGCTCGATGAGTCTGCTTTCATGAGGAAGTAACGAAAAGATCATATGGGCAGTATATTAAGAGATAATCAGATTTTTATGGGACAGGGCCAGAACGGTTTCTGGATTCCCTGCTCCGACTTCGGAAATTCATTATAAATTAACCAGAGATAATTAGGGGTCGTACCATATATGTACAGATTCCTCTCTGAGTCTAGTTTTCATAGAAACAAACGGAATCAGTATTGAAGCCCCGTGCAGGGAGATATCCAAGTCGTAATGGGCAAAGGTCAGTGTAGTCGACCCCTGCAACTTGGGAGACTTTGACTAATAAACTGTACTAATTGGCCCAACCAAAAATTCTAGAAAAAAATACATAGATGGGCACATGAGTCTAGTTTCTGGGAAAAATTACGAAACTGATTTTCGAGTTACGAAACTCAAGATATGATTTTTAAAACGACTAGTACACAGATTGGGCAGTGTCTGGAAAATAAATTTTGTAAGGGGTTAAAGCCAGTTAACACCTCGTGTTCGACTCCGGTGTCGGTTTCGGGTTCGGGGTGTTACATTTTATTGGTATCAGAGCCATGGTTTAGTCGGCTCTAGGACTACCATAGCACGTATGAGTCTAGCTATACATGCCATAATGTTAATGTTTAAAAGGGTGATGACTTCTGACGGTTGAAATGTTTTGTTTTGATTAGTAAATGGATCCCGGTGAAGAAAGAACTCTAGCGGATGACGTTGAGAGCGTAGCGGCTGCTCCTGCGCAAGGGACGCCGCCTGTTGAACCTCAGTCATCTGCGAATAATCAAGGTGAGGGGGCTAAACAAGCCTTCTTTACCATGATGAATGAGTGGGTCGCGCAATATGCCCGAACCAACCCGGCTGTCCAACAATTCCCAAATTTGAATAATCCACCCCAAGAGCCTGTAAGGCCATCAGTCGCTGATCCTGTGAGGCTGAGTAAGCCACCTGTAGACTTGATTAGGAAGCGTGGGGCCGAGGAGTTCAAGGCCATAGTAACTGATGATGCCGAAAGGGCCGAGTTCTGGCTTGATAACACCATTCGGGTGTTCGATGAATTGTCATGCACACCCGATGAATGTCTAAAATGTGCTGTATCTTTGTTGCGAGACTCAGCCTACTATTGGTGGAGGACCTTGATTTCCATAGTCTCGAACGAGCGAGTAACTTGGGACTTCTTTCAAACGGAATTCCGGAAGAAATTTATTAGCCAACGGTTCATTGACCAGAAGCGTAAGGAGTTCTTGGAACTCAAGCAAGGCCGTATGACTGTATCTGAATACGAACATGAATTCGTAAGACTTAGTAGGTATGCCCGGGAGTGTGTAGCTGATGAGGTTGCTATGTGCAAAAGATTCGAGGAAGGATTGAATGAAGATTTAAAGCTACTAATGGGTATTTTGGAAATAAAAGAATTCGTAACACTAGTCGAACGAGCCTGCAAGGCGGAAGAACTTGGAAAGGAGAAGAGGAAGGCTGAATTTGAAGCTAGAGATTATCGTAAAAGATCGACGGGTAAAGCTTCGTTCTCAGCTGTAAAGAAGTTCAGGGAGGACATTAATAAGTCGAGGGCGACTGCGGGAATTTCCATCAGGGCAAGACCATCGATGGGCTCCCGAGCTACTTCGGTAGCTAGTGTGGGCAATAATCGTCACGAGAAACCTGAATGTCCCCAATGTGGAAGACGACACCTAGGTGAATGTTGGGGCAAGTCTACTAGCAGGGTCTGTTACGGATGCGGTTCGAAGGACCACCTCATTAGAGATTGCACGGAGCTGGATGAGAAGAATAAGATTCAAGGTGCAAGACCTAGTGGAGTGACATCTAGAGGTAGACCACCGAGAATTTTTGGAGGCAGGGGTGGTAGTCAGAGGGGGGCTTCTGATACGGCCGATCGCGCCGAGAATCGTGCTCCTGCTAGAGCATATGCCATTCGCGCACGAGAGGAGGCATCCTCCCCGACGTCATCACTGGTACCTTCACTCTCTTTGATACTAATGTGATTGCATTGATTGGCCCTGGTTCTACTCATTCATATGTATGCGAAACCTTAGCAACCAGTAAGACTCTACCTGTTGAGTCTACTGAGCTCGTAATTCGAGTATCAAACCCTTTGGGCCAATGCGTACTTGTTGATAAAGTGTGTAAGAGATGCCCTCTAATAATCCGAAAATCCTGTTTTCCGGCCGATTTGATGCTTTTGCCGTTCGACGAGTTTGATGTTATTCTTGGTTTGGATTGGTTAACCGCGCATGATGCGATTGTGAATTGCAAAAGCAAGACTATCGATTTGAAGTGCGCAAATAACGAAATAATCCGAGTTGAGTCTGCGGACTTAAGGGGGTTGCCAGCTGTAATATCAGTAATGTTGGCCCAGAAATATGTAAGGAAAGGGTGCGAAGCATACCTCGCGTATGTACTTGATGACAAGGAGTTAGAAAAGAAACCCGAATCGGTGCCGGTGGTCTGTGAATACCCGGATGTTTTTTCTGAAGAGTTACCGGGTTTGCCACCTGTTCGGGAGGTAGAGTTTGGTATTGAGCTTGTACCTGGAACTACGCCTATTTCGATCGCTCCGTATCGTATGGCACTAACCGAGTTAAAAGAGTTGAAAGCTCAGTTGCAAGAATTGACGGATAGAGGTTTCGCTCGACCGAGTTTCTCACCTTGGGGTGCCCCAGTATTGTTCGTGAAAAAGAAGGACGGAACCATGAGGTTGTGCATTGATTATCGTCAACTGAATAAAGTGACGATAAAGAATAAGTATCCGTTACCGCGTATTGATGATCTGTTCGATCAATTAAAGGGAGCATCGGTGTTTTCAAAGATAGATTTGAGATCGGGTTATTATCAGTTGCGGATTCGAGATTCAGACGTACCCAAAACTGCTTTCAGAACGAGGTACGGTCACTACGAGTTCTTAGTGATGCCGTTCGGGCTCACTAATGCCCCTGCGGTGTTTATGGATTTGATGAATCGGATCTTCAGGCCGTATTTGGATCGGTTCGTAGTTGTGTTTATTGATGACATCTTGGTCTATTCAAGAGATGAGACCGAACATGCTGAGCATCTGAGGCAAGTGTTGCAAATTTTGCGGGATAAGCAGTTATATGCTAAGTTCAGTAAGTGTGAGTTCTGGTTAAGAGAGGTTAGCTTCTTGGGTCATGTGGTATCCGCATTGGGTATTCGAGTTGACCCAAGCAAAATTTCAGCCATACTTAACTGGAAGCCTCCGAGAAATGTTACCGAAGTCCGGAGCTTTCTAGGGCTCGCCGGTTATTACCGACGATTTGTCAAAGGTTTCTCGATGATAGCCACACCAATGACAAAGCTACTTCAGAAGGATGTTAAGTTTGAATGGACGGAGAAATGTCAGAAAAGCTTCGATCAACTGAAAACTCATCTGACTGAAGCTCCAATTTTGGTGCAACCCGAATCGGGTAAAGAGTTTGTCATTTATAGTGACGCATCCCTACTTGGGTTGGGTTGCGTATTGATGCAAGAAGGTCGAGTTGTGGCCTATGCGTCAAGACAATTGAAGCCACACGAGAGAAATTATCCGACCCATGATCTTGAACTAGCCGCCATTGTGTTTGCATTGAAAATATGGCGACATTATTTGTTTGGTGAGAAGTGCCATGTGTTTTCGGATCACAAAAGTCTCAAATATTTGATGACTCAACGAGACTTGAATCTGCGACAAAGACGTTGGCTTGAGTTGTTGAAAGATTACGAGCATGTCATTGATTACCACCCGGGAAAGGCTAATGTGGTTGCGGACGCCTTAAGCCGGAAATCACTGTTTTCTTTGCGAGCGATGAATGTACACTTGTCTGTTCTACCTGACAATGTGTTAGTAGCTGAATTAAAAGCCAAACCATTATTGACTCATCAAATTCGTGAAGCTCAGAAAGTTGATGATGAATTGGTTGCAAAACGAGCTGAGTGTGTTCCGAACAAGGAATCGGAGTTTCAGATTGATGATGATGGTTGTTTGAGGTTTAGAAGTCGTTTGTGCGTTCCAAGGAATTCGGAACTCATTCCGATGATACTGAACGAAGCCCATTGTAGCCGAATGTCAATTCACCCGGGGAGCACGAAAATGTACAACGACTTGAAACGTCGGTTTTGGTGGCATGGTATGAAGCGAGACATCTCTGACTTTGTTTCGAGATGTTTAATATGTCAACAGGTGAAAGCGGAACATCAAGTGCCTTCAGGATTACTTCAGCCGATCATGATACCCGAGTGGAAATGGGACCGAGTCACAATGGACTTTGTGTCCGGACTGCCATTGTCCTCAAGTAAGAAGGATGCGATTTGGGTTGTTGTTGATAGGCTGACTAAGTCGGCTCACTTTATCCCCGTGCGTACGGATTTTTCATTGGATAAACTAGCCGAATTGTATGTTACTCAGATTGTGAGATTACATGGAGTACCTATTTCTATCGTGTCGGATAGAGATCCGAGATTCACCTCGCGATTTTGGAAGAAATTGTAAGAAGCTTTGGGTACCAAGCTGTATTTTAGCACCGCTTTTCATCCCCAAACTGATGGTCAATCCGAGCGGATAATTCAGATACTCGAGGATATGCTGAGATGCTGCATCCTTGAGTTTAGTGGTTCATGGGAACGGTATGTACCTTTGATTGAATTCGCTTATAACAATAGTTTTCAATCAAGTATTAAGATGGCACCTTACGAGGCTTTGTACAGTCGTAAATGCCGAACGCCATTGTTTTGGACCGAGCTCGGTGAAAGTAAAATTTTCGGAGTTGATTTGATTAAAGATGCCGAACAGAAAGTAAAGGTAATCCGTGAAAGTCTGAAGGTAGCCACAGATCGTCAAAAATCGTATGCGGATCTGAAACGGAAGGACATTGAATATCAGGTGGGAGATAAAGTGTTCCTCAAAGTTTCGCCTTGGAAAAAGGTACTCAGATTTGGCCGTAAAGGCAAGTTGAGCCCGAGATTCATTGGGCCGTACGAAATTTCCGAACGAGTGGGGCCGGTTGCATATAGATTGATTTTGCCTCCTGAACTTGAAAAGATTCACGACGTCTTTCATGTTTCGATGCTTCGGCGCTATAGATCTGATCCTTCGCACATAATTAGTCCGTCGGAGGTTGAAATTCAGGCTGATATGAGCTATGAAGAAGAACCGATTCGTATCCTAACTCGTGAAGTGAAAGAGTTGCGAAATAAGAGGGTTCCGTTGGTTAAGGTGTTGTGGCTTAAACACGGGATCGAGGAAGCAACCTGGGAAACCGAGAGCTCGATGAAAGAACGATACCCAAACCTATTTACCGGTAAGATTTTCGGGGACGAAAATTTCTTATGTGGGGGAGAGTTGTGACAACCCAAAATAGACCCTGGTCGGAATGTGGTTTCGAGACCACATATCGAGCCAAAAATTTATTTTTTGTTTTAATTGCATAAATTGTTGTGTGACAGTGAATATATGAGAAATTAAATGCTTAATATTAGCATTAGGATTGTGAATTCATTCAAAAAGGACCTAGTTGACGAAGTTAGAAAAGATGATAGATGAATTATAAGGATTAACTAATAATAGGTTGAGGAAGCATGGCTTTGCATGTCAATTTGCCCATAAAATTCATGGTGGCCGGCCAAGGAGTGATGATGCTCCACTCATTCTAATTTAATATGTTTCTTTGGTGAACAAATGATGGGGATAATAATAGAAAAGGGAACAAAAAAATGGGTGTCATACTTGCCATCTCCTAGCCGAAAAACCAAGAAAAAGAAGGGGAGAAAAGAACTTGGAAGGAATTCGGCCATTGCTTGTGCCTAGGGGGAGTGTTTGATGTTGTGGCATGAAAAATGAGGGAGTTTGAATGCTTAATAAGGAGGGAAGAAGGAGTGTTCATATTTTCTTTCTTTTGCAATTGCTCTAACTAGAGGAAGAAGAGGAAGCAAGATTCGGCCAAGGTGGTCCTTTAGACCAAGGTATGTTCAATGATATTTTTGGAAGCTTACCCTACCTTTGGGGTGATGAGTCTAGATTCTATCTATTCCATGGTTGGATTTGGGGTTGTTGGAGAGTTAGGATTCGGCTAAGGAGTTTAAAAATAAAAGCTAGTTGATACCTTGATGCTATTAGCATGCTAGTTATATGGATGTGTTAAGTTGCTTGTTATGTTAGCATGAAAGTTGAAAATTGTTAAGCTATTTTGTTGGAGGTGCCGAACTTAGGACTAGGAAGAGAATGAGTATTCGGCTAACATAGTGGAAAGGTGGTGTTGCCGATTGCTAGATTTAGACTAGGGGAGTGGCTATAATGGGCATTAAGATGTGGAACTTAAGAAATGTAGTTATATGTGGACTTAAATGATGTTATAGTTGACATTGTACATGTATACATGCATTTCGGCCATGGTCTTTGCTTGAATTTGAGATTTGTAATGTGATTTTCCTAAATTGTCTATGAATTTTTGGTTGTTGATCCCATGGTAATGGTATATTGAATCCATGAAAATTTAGTAAGGTTGCATTCGGCAACTTGCTTGGAATTAAAAATTGATGTCTAAGCTTAGGTGATTTCGATGATGATATATATATATATTCATAAGTATATTTAGTTGATTCGGCTTTGGTAGTTGCATGAGGTTATTGGCCGAATATACTAACATACATATACATGTGAAATTGGATTGTAAATATTTAGCAAGGTGGTTAAACTAGTTAAATTATTGATTTAGCTCAAGGAGTTAAAGGAGGTGAATCGAGCAAAGGCAAAGAAAAGGTTATCGAGTAGCCGAGTTGGAACCGTCTTACCCAACACGAGGTAAGTCATTAAGCATGTAGTTGGTATTATTTCAAATGGTCATAATGTGTATGTATTGATGCTGAATGGAATGAATAAATATACATATATATATATGCATTTACGTATGTGATGATGAAATTGTTGAATGAAAGAAAAGAGGTAAGATGTACTGAGTTGTTGATCTCGGCACTAAACGTGCGGGATAACCATTTATGACCATGAGATTGGCGCTAAGTGCGCGGGATTAAATTGTACAGCACTAAGTGTGCGATTCGACTATGTTGCACTAAGTGTGCGAAATGAATATGATGCACTAAGTGTGCGAATTGACCATGCGGCACTAAGTGTGCGAGTCTGACTATGTAGCACTAAGTGTGCGATTTGATTACGTAGCACTAAGTGTGCGAGTTGATTATATAGCACTGAGTGTGCGGGCTCAATATACATTCGTGAATCATTATGGACACTATGTGTGCGACACCATTGAGTCGATCGCGGACAGCAGATCGGGTAAGTGTCTTGAGTACATGGCTAATATGTGCTATGCTTATACTTGGTGTTGAGCTCGGTAAGTTGAACCTATGTGACAACTATACTTGAAGTCACGTACATAAAAATTTATCGTAGGATGGGTGAAAGGCCGTTTTGTTGTTTGATTGTAACGAAAATAAATTGATTTATGAAAATGCTTCAATGTCCTATTGATGAGTATATGGATTGTGAATGCATGAATTGATATGAAATTGAATCGATAGGTTGGAGGAACTATGGCATGGTTCGGTATGGATGGAGTAAATTGTCTCATTCCATTTTGTTTCCTCTTGTGATAATGTTATTGATGTATAGTAGTGCATTGCTTATGACTTACTGAGTTATAAACTCACCCGGTGTTTCCTTGTCACCCATTATAGGTTGCTTGGACTCATCTATTTTTGCGGGGTCGGGCCGTCATCGAAGTCATCACACCGGATAGCAAGTTTTGGTACTTTCTTCTTAGTGTGCTTAGAAGATCATTTTGGCATGTATAAGCTAGTACGTTGTGTTTGAATTATGGCATGTAAACTTTAAGCCATGCGAAAATGGCACGAATGTTCGATTGAGTTGGATCAAGGGTAGGCATGAAATGGACCTAGTTACTTTCGTAACAGATGCTGGCAGCAGCAGTGTCATGAGATTGAAAAATCACTAAAAATAGTAGGAGTGGAATTAATTGATGAATAAATTATGTAATCGAAGCTCGATGAGTCTGCTTTCATGAGGAAGTAACGAAAAGATCATATGGGCAGTATATTAAGAGATAATCAGATTTTTGTGGGACAGGGCCAGAACGGTTTCTGGATTCCCTGCTCCGACTTCGGAAATTCATTATAACTTAACCAGAGATAATTAGGGGTCGTACCATATATGTACAGATTCCTCTCTGAGTCTAGTTTTCATAGAAACAAACGGCATCAGTATTGAAGCCCCGTGCAGGGAGATATCCAAGTCGTAATGGGCAAAGGTCAGTGTAGTCGACCCCTGCAACTTGGGAGACTTTGACTAATAAACTGTACTAATTGGCCCAACCAAAAATTCTAGAAAAAAATACATAGATGGGCACATGAGTCTAGTTTCTGGGAAAAATTACGAAACTGATTTTCGAGTTACGAAACTCAAGATATGATTTTTAAAACGACTAGTACACAGATTGGGCAGTGTCTGGAAAATAAATTTTGTAAGGGGTTAAAGCCAGTTAACACCTCGTGTTCGACTCCGGTGTCGGTTTCGGGTTCGGGGTGTTACATAAATTGCATGTTAATATCGTTAGATCTGTTGTAAAAATCGAGTTAAGTGGGCTTAAAGGGATAAATCGGCATATGTAGGGCCCATTAGGGGTTTTCGGCTCAAAAGCCGAACTTGATAAAATACGTTTAAATCACTGTTAAACACTTGAAAGTAGTGATAGTTATTAAAGAACATGGTAAACCCATAATAGTTGGTAAGTTTACGAGATTACCCTTAAAATATGAAAAATGACTGTTTTGCCTCTAGGTAAAAATGATCATTATACCCCTAGGGTTTGATTATGATTAAGATGCATGAAACATTGATATACATGATATGACATGATATGTACATGATATGTTATGATATGCACATGATATGCTATGATATATTCACTATATGAATAGGTTGGGTTTGTTATGAATGGAGGAAGTGTGGAAAAGGGCTTTGCCCCAGTTTATCGAAAAGGGCTTTGCCCCAGTTATTTAAAGAGGCTAGGCCTCCAGTTATATGATAAAGCAACTATGCTACCAGTGGAGAGTTTGGTTGGGTGGGTAGAGTTATTCCCCACATGGAGAGCTTGGTTGGTACGGGTGGAAAGTAGCGGATGGTGGATTGAGTAGTCTCCCCAAATGGGCTTGCATACATTCATTGATATTACATGTGTTATGGAAATGGGCCTATGGGTCATACCGTTTATAGCAAAGGCTTCGGCCCAGTGATATGATTTATGAAAAGGCTTCGGCCCAGTAACTGTTAAACAAAAGGCTTCGGCCCAGTATATGTTGAGACTGAACTTGGGCTTAGGCCCAATATGCTGATTTTAGTTTGGGCTCTAAAAGGGGCTTGTTGCACACTGAGTTTCCAAACTCACCCCCTTTTCTTTATCTTTACAGGTGAGCCTTAATGTGGAGACTTGGAGCCGGAGGGGATTTAGAGTGGCCATGGTGATCGCTTTTGGGCTTTACAGTAAATAACCGGTTTTCTTTAGTTTATCTTAAATACTATTTATTTTTGGGTTGTAATAAGGCCATTTTAACTATTTTTCTAGGATTATTTTTATTTTTAATAACTCTATAATTTTCTGATAATAATTCATAAATGGGCTAGAATTAGGGCGCGTTTTCAAAATGTTATTTGTTTTCAAAACGATGCAACGATACAACTAATTGATTTATCAAATCTATCTACTTAAAGGAATTTCAACTCGTTTACCAAAGTGTGGCAATGGTTGTGGGCATGTCTAAGATTGGATCCAATCGAGAGCTTGGTACTTAAGCAGCTTTCATGGCTCACCTCCTCTGTTTCGGATACCTACCTGGTGCACGACTTCTATTCACTTTGTTAACTTAGAAGAAGACAAACTTTTAAAACACTAAAATGAATCATGGGTTTTTAAAACTTCAATGTGACACGTCGGATTCGACCATAACGTCTGGGCCTGGTTTGGGGTGTTACATTTAGTAGTATCAGAGCCAAGTTACAACAACTCGGTTGTGTGTTTTTAACGGGTCTAAAATCAAGAATTTCACAACAAAGGTATTTTAAATCAATTTAAAATTTTTCTTTTCTGTGATCAAATACATGTTCTTTTTTGGTTTGTTTGGAGAAAAAAGTGGCACACTGAATCCCCGGCACCAAGTCTGTAAGTATACTTTCCTTTACGTTATGTGATATTGATATGATGCTATGGATAGAACTGAGACCCTACTATGATACTTTAGATAGGGCAGAGCTGTAAAACGGTAGGATGAGACTGTAGCTAGGCTACGACGTTACGAAAATAATCCTTAAACTACTATATTTCCATAAGACATCTCGTAATAAGAAATTGAAATATTAAACTAATGTCATAAAATTCGTAATCAGATAATTCGATATGAGTACAAGAGGAACTCGTGGATGAGGCCGCGGACGTGGTCGCGGAAGGGTGCAAGCTGAATCTTCATCCTCAGGGCATAGGCTAGCTGAGGAGGATTCGTGCCACAGGCAACTGAGACTGGGTCATATGATCGGGCTGCGGGGGACGATGCTTGTCCCAAGCAATGTTAAGGGTTTTGGAAAGGGTTGCTAGAGCTAGCACCGGGACAGTAAATAGGGGATCCATCTCTGAGCGACTCCGGGCTAACGGAGTGGAGGTTTTTAAGGGCGTATCTAGAGTAGCCCCAAATGTGGCTAAATATTGGCTAGAGGCAACCGGGTAGATTATGGACGACCTAGATTGCTCTGTGGAGCAAAACCTGGAGGGGGTTGTGTCATTGCTACGAGATGAGGCATACCGGTCGTGGATCACTATAAGGGAGAGTACCCCGATTAAACGAGTAACCTGGGAACTGTTCAAGACTGCTTTTAAGGGGAGGTACGTTGGAGCTAGTTATGTGGATGCCCGTCGAAAGGATTTTTTGAATCTGGCTCGGGGTAATAAGACTATTGCAGAGTGTGAGGCAAAATTCTTGAGGCTGAGCCGATATGCTAGCGGGATAGTTGCGACCGAATATGAGCGCAGTGTTCGGTTCGAGGATGGCCTCCGCGATGAACTTAGGGTGCTGATGGCTCCACAGAGGGAGCGAGATTTCGCTGTGTTGGTAGAAAAAGCTAAGATAGCCGAGGAAGTAAAACGAACTGAACGGTAGAATCGTGAGAGGGATCGACCCAGATTTAGGAAGGATTCTGGACCCTCAGGTGCTGCAAATAGGAATGCTAAAAGAGCTAGAATGGAGGAACCAGTTCAAGCATTTTCAGTGAATACCTTTAGATCGCAGGCTTGCAGGGATTGTGGCAGAGCGTATATGGGGGAGTGCAGGAAACAAACTGGGGCATGTTTTCGATGTGGGTCAAAGGAACATAAGTTCAGAGAGTGTCCTCGGAGAGTAGCTCAGGATCAAGACGTAGATCAAAAAGGTGTCCAACAGCTGCGAGGAGGACCACCACCACAGAGAGGCCGTGGGCAAGGTAGAAGTGGCAATGGTAATAGATGAGGACGTGGGGCACCTGGCAGGGGTGCTAGACATGTTGAAGCTTGACAGCCAGCGTTGGTTTATGCTGCACGGCGTCGTGAGGAGAGTGATGCTCCTGATGTTATAACCGGTACGTTCTTCATTCATAGCACGCCTTACACTACTTTGATTGATGTGGGTTCCACTCATTCGTATGTTGCTTGTAATGTATCTGGGGCGTTAGGTGAGCTTCTTAAGGAGACTGTGAGTGGGGTATCAATGATAAGTCCTTTGGGACACTCTGTTAAGGTAGATAAACTCTTTAAGGAGGTGCCTTTAGAGACACAAGGTAGGATATTTGTAGGAGATTTGATGGAGCTACCATTTGGGGATTTTGATCTTATCTTGCGAATGGATTGGCTAACTAAGCATAGGGCGATGTTGGATTGTGCTATTAAGAGAATGGTGCTAAGAACTGCCAAGGATGAGGAGATAATGGTCATAGGGGAGCGAAGGAACTATTTGTCCAACGTTGTCTCGGCTTTAAGGGCTGAAAGGTTGCTTCAAAAAGGTTGTGAGGCATTTTTAGCATTTGTGAGTCAAGCTTTACCTTAGGGGATGACTGTGGAGTCAGTTAAGACCATCAAAGAATTTCAAGATGTATTTCCGGAGGAACTTCCTAGACTACCTCCGAACAGAGAAGTCGAGTTTCGAATCGACTTGTTACCTGGAACGGTTCCAGTGTCCATTGCACCTTATCGAATGGCACCAAAGGAGTTGGTGGAACTGAAAGCTAAGATCCAAGAACTGTTGAATAGAGGGTTTATAAGACCAAGTGTTTCTCCGTGGGGCACACCAGTGTTGTTCGTAAAGAAGAAAGATGGGACCCTGCGGATGTGTATTTACTATTGGCAGTTGAACAAACTGACGATCAAGAACAAGTACATTTTCCAAGAATCGATGATCTGTTCGACAACTGAGAGGAACCTCGGTATTTCTAATATCAACCTTCAGTCAAGATATCATCAGTTGAGAGTCAAAGAAGAGGATATGCATAAGACGGCATTCAGAATTCGATATAGTCATTACGAATTTTTGGTTATGCCCTTTGGCTTGACTAACGCACCGGCAGCATTCATGGATTTGATGAATCGAGTGTTCCAGCCGTACTTGGATCAGTTCGTAGTCGTTTTTATCGATGATATATTGGTGTACTCAGAAACAAAAGAGAAGCATGATGAGCATCTTTGTATTGTGCTGCAAGTGCTAAGGGAAAAGCAACTTTATGCAAAGTTTACTAAGTGTGAGTTTTGGCAAAATGAAGTAACTTTCTTGGGGCATGTTGTGTCTGCTGAGGGAATCAAGGTAGACCCTCGAAAGATTGAGGCGATTCTGGAGTGGAAGCCACTGAGGTCAGTAACAGAAATCCAAAGTTTTCTGGGGTTGGCAGGCTATTATAAAAGATTTGTGGGAGGATTTTCTGTGTTGGCAGCACCGTTAACGGAACTTATAAGGAAGGGAGCACTATTTGTTTGGACAAGTAAGTAGCAAGAGGCTTTTGAGAAGTTAAAGAAGGTTCTGACTGAGGCACCAGTATTGGTTCAGCCAGAGTCTGGTAAGGATTTCACTGTGTACAGTGATGCGTCACATGTAGGTTTGGGCTGTGTTTTGATGCAAGAGGGTAAAGTGGTCGCTTATGCTTCACGACAGCTTAAGCCTCATGAGGTAAACTATCCTACTCATCACTTGGAGATGGCAGCGGTGATTTTTACGCTTAAGATATGGAGGCACTACTTGTATAGGGAGAGATGCATTATTTATACGGATCACAAAAGAAGCTGAATCTTAGACAGCGAAGGTGGACAGAGTTGTTAAAGGACTATGACTGTTTGATTGAGTACCATCCAGGTAAGGCAAATGTCGTGGCTGATGCGTTGAGTCGTAGAACTATGGCAGAATTGAAGGCAAGCTTGTATGACAATGGAAGCTTATTGGCAGAGTTACAAGTGAGACCGACTTGGGTGGAGCAGATTAAGAAGCAACAGTTGGTGGATGAGTCATTGGGTTCTCAGTTTCAGTAAGCTGAGAAGGGGGAGAATCCAGACCTTGGATTAAATGGTGATGGGGTTCTTTGTTTTCCGGGAAGAATTTGTATGCCTAAGGACTCTGATTTGAGGTTGATGATTCTGAGAGAGGCTCATGGTGGACCTTGTGCTATGCATCCAAGAGGGAGTAAGATGTATCAAGACTTGCGAGAGCTATATTGGTGGCCTGGGCTTAAGCAAGAAGTGACTGAATTTGTGGGGAAATGTTTGACGTGTCAACAAGTAAAGGCCGAGCATCAACTGCCTTCAGTACTGTTACAGCCAGTAAAGGTACCACTTTGGAAGTGGGAAAGGGTAACTATGGATTTTGTAAGTGGTTTGCCATTGACACCTTCCAAGAAGGACTCAATTTGGGTAATTATGGATAGGCTGATGAAATCTTCCCATTTTATACCTGTCCGAACCGATTACTCACTTCAGAAGTTGGCCAAGTTGTATGTGGCAGAGATAGTTTGGTTGCATGGAGTGCCAGTATAAATAATTTCTGACCGAGACCCAAGGTTTACATCTCGGTTTTGGAAGAAGTTGCACGAGGAGTTGGGAACGCGATTGGATTTTAGTACGGCTTTTCACCCTCAGTCAGATGGGCAGTTAGAGAGGGTCATTCAGATCCTAGAAGATATGTTGAGGGGTTGTGTTATCGACTTTAGGGGCAGTTGGGAGGATTACTTGCCATTGGCAGAGTTCGCGTATAACAACAGTTACCAAGCAAGTATTCAGATGGCTCCTTACGAGGCACTGTCTAGGCGAAGGTGTCGTTCGCCTACTTGTTGGGCAGAGTTGGGTGAAAGGCAAGTACTTGGACCAGAGTTGGTAACAGATACTGAAGACAAGGTTAAGGTGATCAGGAATCGGTTAAAGGAGGCAACAGATCGACAAAAGTCTTATGCTGATCTGAAGCGTAAGGATATTGAGTATGCTATAGGGGACATGGTCTTTTTGAAGGTTTCGCCGTGGAAGAAGATTTTGAGGTTTGGTAAGAAGGGCAAGTTGAGTCCACGATTCATTGGGCCTTATCAGATCCTTAAATGGATAAGGCCGGTGGCTTATCAGCTAGAATTACCTCCAGAGCTGGAACGTATTCACGACATTTTTCACGTGTCCATGCTAAGGCGATATCATTCTGACCCTACTCATATCGTGCCAGTTGCAGAAATTGAAGTACAGTCAGATTTGACCTTCGAAGAAGAACCTGTGCAGATACTCGATTACGACATCAAGGTGCTGAGAAGGAAGTCAGTCCTGTTGGTGAAGGTACTTTTGAGAAACCATGGCAAAAAAGAAGCTACTTGGGAGACAGATGAGACGATGCGTCAACAATACCCTCAACTGTTCGGATAAGGTAAAATTTCGAGGCCGAAATTTCTTTAAAGAGGGTAGAGTTGAACATTCTAATTTTTGGGTTTTCGTAATTTTCAAGAATTTGGTAAAGTTTTTAAAACTTGGTATTTGGTAGTGAAAATTCATAGTTGGAATATGTAAATAGGCCTATGGAAGGCCCATGTGTTGGCCAAAACCCGGAAGAATTTATGGATTTTAGACTTAAGGAGTTAGGGGCTTTGGATGGTGGCCTTATTAAAAGATGTGGGTAAAATGTAACACAAAAGAGCCCCTGGAAAAGTGGCTAAGTGACGCCACTAAGGAGCTAAAAAGTGGCGTGTAAGTGGTTGGGGAGAGCCAAGGTTCGATTCTCTAAGCTAGCAAATTATGGTGTTCTTTTTATATCTTGAGCAGGCAGGAGTTGGAAGTTGAATGGAATCTGTTGGAGAGAGTTTGAATCAGTCAAACGCATGGATTAAGGAGTGATAAGGGGAAATATTTTGGGAATTTGGAGAGAAGCTAAGAGTTGGCCGAATAATGGGAATTAGAGAGGGGATTTCGGCAGAGGAGTATTAGGTTAGTATTTCGGCACTCAGGGACTTAGTTGTGCCATTTTCTTCTGTGTAAACACCATAGGAATATTCTTTTCTTTCTTTTTTCTTTCTCTAACCGAAACTACCACCCTTTCCATTCATCTTTCTTTCTTTTCTTCTCTAAAACCAGTTACAATTTCCTTTCGTTTCATCTACTACTCCCTTTCTTATCTTCACCTTTGTCGAAAAGCCAGAAAAACCGAAACCTGTGAAGATTGGTTTACCTATTTCTTTTTGACCAGAAACCTTCTTTTCTCTTCACTTATTCTTTATCTGCTAAACTCTAAACAGTACACAAGGAAGACTGTGGTAAGTATTCATACTCCAACTGATTCAGTAGTGTAACTGTTAAGAAAAGCCGAAACCTCCCTAAACTATAGTTTAGGGAGGCTATCGTTTTGAGGTATAGGCCTTACTGGGGCTTTTCATTTGATTTTTATGGTTTGTGTAGTGAAATAGATAACTTTGGAGGAGCTGCAAGGCTTGGGGTATCGACGTGGATAAACGTGAATCGTTTCATCAGACTCGGTGAAGGTAAGTGACCTATGGCCATTAGGGGTTCTTTGGCCGAATATGGTAAGGTGGATTTTGGGTTTGATAAGCATGGCTTGTACACTAAGTATGGTGATGGTTAATTGTAGGTTGGTGTGGGAGACTTTGTTAGTGAACGTCACAAAACAGGTGTGTAACAACCCTCGTAGTAGCTTAGGCTAATATTCGCAGAAACGTCGAAATGTCAAAATTTTGGCATTTCGAGAACTTGAGATTTTGCATGTGGTTTTAGATGCGATAAAAACAATACAATCGGTGTGTGGATCAATGGAACAGGTAAGAGCGCAATTCTGTGCATGTTGGTAGGTTGGGCCTCAATGGGCTGAAATTGGGCCCAATGGGCTTCTGGGCCCGTTTGGGGGAAATTGATAGAAAATGGAACTTGGATAAATTACATGTTAACACAGTTAGATCTATTGTAAAAATTGGGTTAAGTGGGCTTAAAGGGCTAAATCGGCATACGTAGGGCCCATTAGGGGTTTTCGGCCCAAAAGCCGAACTTGATAAAATGCATTAAAATCACTGTTAAACACTTGAAAGTAGTGATAGTTATTAAAGAACATGGTAAACCCATAATAGTTGGTAAGTTTACGAGATTACCCTTAAAATATGAAAAATTACTATTTTTCCCTAGGTAATCATTATACCCTTAGGGTTTGATTATGATTAAGATGCATGAAACATTGATATACATGATATGACATGATATGCACATGATATGTTATGATATGCACATGATATGCTATGATATAATCACTGTAACTGTCGTATAATTCAACAACTCTATAAGGATAAACTTGATAGGTGGTATAAGGTCCTTTCCACTGGGATTTCAACTTCCCAGGAAATAACTTCAGCCTTGAATTAAACAACAAAACCTTCTGAACTTCTTTAAATTCGCGAGGTCAGATATGACTATGATGCCATCTTTTTTACCTTTCTTTATGCATTTTGACATTCTTATAGGAAAACAACCTCAGTTCCAACTCATCCAATTGTAACATCCTTCTCTCACTGGCTTGTTTAAGATCAAAATTCAACTTCTTCAAAGCCCAATGAGTTCTATTCTCCAACTCTAGTGGCAAATGACATGCCTTCCCAAAAACCAACCGATAAGGAGCAATTCCTAACGGTGTCTTAAATACTGTTCGATAGGCCCATAATGCATCATTGAGCCTTCGAGACCAATCTTTTCTGTTGGGGCGTACTACCTTTTCAAGGATACCTTTGATTTCACGGTTCACTCTTTCAACTTGCCCATTGGACTAGGGGTGATAAGCAGTAGCAATCTTGTGCTTCACATCATATTTTTCAAGCAACCACTTAAGCCATTTGTTCACAAAATGAGAACCTTCATAACTAATAATAGCTATTGGTGTCCCAAATCGTGTAACCACATGCTTACGTAAGAATTACATGACTACCTTAGCATCATTTGTAGGGTATGCTTCAGCTTCAACCCACTTGGATACAAAGTCCACAGCAACTAAGATGTATTTGTTCCCATACAAAGAATGAAACGGGCTTAAAAAGTCAATGCCCCATACATTGAATAATTCAATCTCCAAAATATTTGTTAAGGGCGTTTCATTCCTCCTTGATATGTTTCCGCTCCTTTGGCATCTATCACAGTTCTTCACATAGGCATAAGCATATTTAAATAGTATAGGCCAAAGGAAATCTGCTTGTAAAACCTTAGCTGCAGTACGAGCACCACCAAAGTGTCCCCCACTTGGAGATGAATGGAAATGATATAAGATCACAGCAATCTCACTTTCAGCTACACACTTTCGGATTATATTATCTGTACACTATTTAAACAAGAACGGGTCTTCCCAGAAATAATATTGACTATCATGAACGAATTTCTTCCTTTGTTGGTATGTCATTTCTTAAGGAATTATTCCATATGCAAGATAATTGGAAAAATAAGCAAATCAAGGTGTTTCATGAATTTGACTTACCTCAAATAAGTGTTCATCTGGGAAATTCTCATTGATAGGCACATGTGATCGAGTTACCTCATCTTGCTCCAACCTCGACAGATGATTAGCTACTCGATTTTCAACACCTTTTCTGTTTTGGATCTCAAGGTCAAATTCTTGGAGTAAAAGTATCCAGCGAATTAGCCTCGATTTTACATCTTTTTTAGTGAGCAAGTATTTAACGGTCGCATGATCAGTAAATACTGTAACTTTGGTACCTATAAGATATTAGCGAAATTTGTCAAAAGCAAAAACTATAGCAAATAGTTCCTTTTCAGTTACTGTATAATTAAGTTGGGCTCCCGTCAAGGTTCAACTTGCATAGTGAATGGGGTGGAACACTATTTTTTTTTGACCTATCACAGCTCCAACAACATAATCACTTGCATCGCACATCAACTCAAAAGGTGTGCTCTAATCGGGTGTAATGATTATGGGGGCTGAGATTAACCATTTTTTTCAGCTCTTCAAAAGCTTCTAAACAAGTTTTGTTAAAATCGAACATTGCATCTTTCTCTAACAACAAACACAACGGTTTAGAAATTTTCAAAAAAATTTTGATAAACCTTCGGTAAAAACCAGCATGGCCTAAGAAACTTCTGACTCCTTTCACATTCATTAGGGACGATAATCTTTCAATTATGTCCACCTTTGCTTTGTCGACTTCAATTCCTTTCTTTGAAATTCTATGCCCAAGACAATCTCTTATTTAACCATAAAATCGCAATTCTCCTAGTTAAGGAGAAGATTCGTCGCTTCGCATCTCTTTAGTACCTTAGCCAACTTAAACAAATATCAAAAGTGTTGCCAAATATAGAAAAATCATCCATGAAAACCTCAACAAAATTTTCGACCATATTAGTGAATATTGCCATCATGCATCGTTGAAATGCTGCAGGTGCATTGCATAAACCAAAAGGCATTCACCTAAAAGCAAATGTATCGTACAAACAAGTAAAGGTTGTTTTATGTTGGTCTTTCGGGGCTACAACTATTTGGTTATATCCCGAATAACCATTTAAAAAAAAAGAATTCATTACCTGCCAGTCGATCTAACATCTGATCCAAAAAAGGCAACGAAAAATGGTCCTTCTGAATGGTTTTATTTAGCTTTCTGTAGTCAACACAAATTCTCCAAATAGTAATAGTTCTTGATGGGATCAATTTGTTATGCTCATTCTTAACAATCATAATTCCACCTTTCTTCGGTACACACTATACCGGACTTACCCATGAACTATCTGAAATAGGATAAATGATTCATGCATCCAACAATTTGATCACTTCCTTTCTCACAACTTCCTTCATAATAGGATTGAGTCTCGTTTGCCCATCAATTCGAGCTCTCTCACCTTCCTCTAGAATAATTTTGTGCATGCAAAATGAAGGGCTTATACCTCGAATATCAGCTATGGTCCAACCAATTGCTTTCTTAAATTTCTTTAAAATTGAAATTAGTTGCTCCTCTTGATCTTTTGTCAGTTCTGCTGAAATAATCATAGGAAAAGTGGAACAATCACATAAATAAACATATTTCAAATGGGAAGGAAGTACCTTTAGTTCGAGTGTAGGTTGTTCTTCGATTGACAATTTGGGTTGCACAATTTTTTTGACTTCCAACTCCAATGGTTCAAACCGTGTGAATTGAATAAAATTTCTCGGATTGGCATCCACTAGAATCATGTTTTCTTCACTCTTTTCATCCTCCAAAGGGTCAAACCTTAAGGCTTTCTCCAATGGATCCTCAACAAAATTGCTTTCCATAGAGATCAAGGTTTCCAACTTGTAACACCCCTAACCTGTATCCATCACTATATTAGGGTTATGAGGCATTACCTAACCAATACACAACTTAAGAGAGAGATAATCATTACTATTCATGTTTAAAGTAATATAAAGTCAGTTATACGAATCATATGTACATCTCCTTTATAGCATTCAAATAATTGAATTATAACATAGTTTAATACATGACAAATTCCATGCGCATGCCTTAAGACATTCAAACACATATATCGAATACATGCCAATATATATATTTAATGCGCATTTTAGCATACCACTATGAACCATTTAATGAGCACAAAATACAAACCATAGTACACTCCATTCGCATACTAATTATCATACATAAATAGCACTCACATAACCAAGTACACATGTTCATACCATTGGTATGTACACTTATTTTACTTATGACTATTTGATTATAAACATTAACTTAACATCTTTATTTATCCAAATGGTCATAATTTCAATCATCAAATATATACACAATAATCATATTGTTCCATCACATAAAATATGCCATAAAAACACTTCTAAAAAATAATTTAGTAACATGGTCGAATATACATTATGCTTATCATTATCCCTTTACTGAATCTTATAACAAACATAACAACCATATATACTTTGTATTAAGCTTACTAGCTTGAACTAATTCATAATACAAATCATGCATTCCAAATAAGCCAATATTAAGCCACAACCAAAATATATATATGTATCCATCAATCATGTTTACTTCATTTGAGCTGAATCATAAAATTAAACATATAAAAAACATACCAATATGACAAGCTTATCAAAATGAACGGTCATAGGCTATACATATCATTACTTTAAACCATAAGCATATACCAAGCACACTACATACATATGACATACATTTTACTTAACAAGAATATCTACCACAAATTTCACATCATACCAAATATATCATACACATATGCTTTGAAATAACTTCATCATCATTAGCAAATATATCAAACATGATTCACATATAAATATATATATACTTATATATATAAGCCATAGTCGAGACATCAAAACCAAACATAACCATAACTTGATCAAAGCATAAAAATCCAAGCTTAACAAAATAATAAGCCATTTTCGCATAACGTACCTTCGAATTCGAGAATGCAACATCTCAACATATCCTCAAGTATCTGAATGATTCACTCAGACTAACCATTTGTTTGCGGATGGAAAGCAATGCCAAAATGTAATTTCGTACCTAGTGCATCTTGCATTTTCTTCCAAAACCACGATGTAATCCTCGGGTATCTATCCAAAACAATAGAAATAGGTACCCCATGTAATCTCACAATCTAAGAAACATACAATTCAGATAACTTATCAAGCTATTAATCTGTACGTATTGGAATAAAATGAGCCGATTTAGTCAATCTATCAACAATAACCTGGATTGCATCTCTTTTGCTTGGTGTCAATGGTAAATGTAACACCCCGAACCCGAAACCGACACCGGAGTCGAACACGAGGTGTTAACTGACTTTAACCCCTTATAAAATTTATTTTCCAGACACTGCCCAATCTGTGTACTAGTCGTTCTAAAAATCATATCTTGAGTTTCGTAACTCGAAAATCAGTTTCGTAATTTTTCCCAGAAACTAGACTCATGTGCCCATCTATGTATTTTTTTCTAGAATTTTTGGTTGGGCCAATTAGTACAGTTTATTAGTCAAAGTCTCCCATGTTGCAGGGGTCGACTACACTGACCTTTGCCCATTACGACTTGGATATCTCCCTGCACGGGGCTTCAATACTGATGCCGTTTGTTTCTATGAAAACTAGACTCAGAGAGGAATCTGTACATATATGTTACGACCCCTAATTATCTCTGGTTAATTAATAATGAATTTCCAAAGTCGGAGCAGGGAATCCAGAAACCGTTCTGGCCCTGTCCCACAAAAATCTGATTATCTCTTAATATACTGCCCATATGATCTTTTCGTTACTTCCTCATGATCAGACTCATCGAGCTTCGATTACATAATTTATTCATCAATTAATTCCACTCCTACTATTTTTAGTGATTTTTCAATCTCATGACACTGCTGCTGCCAGCATCTGTTACGAAAGTAACTAGGTCCATTTCATGCCTACCCTTGATCCAACTCAATCGAACATTCGTGCCATCTTCGCATGGCTTAAAGTTTACATGCCAAAGTTCAAACACAACGTAATAGCTTATACATGCCAAAATGTTCTTCTAAGCCAACTAAGTAGAAAGTACCAAAACTTGCTATCCGGTGTGATGACTTCGATGACGGCCTGACCCCGCAAAAATAGATGAGTCCAAGCAACCTATAATGGGTGACAAGGAAACACCGAGTGAGTTTATAACTCAGTAAGTCATAAGCAATGCACTACCATCCATCAATAACATTATCACAAGAGGAAACAAAATGGAACGAGACAATTACTCCATCCATACCGAACCATACCATAGTTCCTCCAACCTATCGATTCAGTTTCATATCAATTCATGCATTCACATTCCATATACTCATCAATAGGACATTGAAGCATTTTCATAAATCAATTTATTTTCGTTACAATCAAACGACTAAACGGCCTTTCACCCATCCTACGATAAATTTTATGTACGTGACTTCAAGTATATTTGTCACATAGGTTCAAACTTACCGAGCTCAACACCAAGTATAAGCATAGCACCTATTAGCCATGTACTCAAGACACTTACCCGATCCGCTGTCCGCGATCGACTCAATAGTGTCGCACACATAGTGTCCATAATGATTCACGAATGCATATTGAGTCCGCACACTCAGTGCTATATAATCAACTCGCACACTTAGTGCTACGTAATCAAATCGCACACTTAGTGCTACATAGTCAAACTCGCACACTTAGTGCCGCATGGTCAATTCGCACACTTAGTGCATCATATTCATTTCGCACACTTAGTGCAACATAGTCAAATCGCACACTTAGTGCTGTACAATTTAATCCGGCGCACTTAGCGCCAATCTCATGGTCATAAATGGTTATACCCGCACGTTTAGTGCCGAGATCAACAACTCAGTACATCTTACCTCTTTTCTTTTCATTCAACAATTTCATCATCACATACGTACATGCATATATATATATGTATATTTATTCATTCCATTCAGCATCAATACATAAACATTATGACCATTTGAAATAATACCAACTACATGCTTAATGACTTACCTCGTGTTGGGTAAGACGGTTCCAACTCGGCTACTCGATGACCTTTTCTTTGCCTTTGCTCGATTCACCTCCTTTAACTCCTTGAGCTTAATCAATAATTTAACTAGTTTAACCACTACGATTATCACCAAATAAATCACATTCAATTAACACTACCCATTTACATATACATCAACTATCAAATTCTCACTCCTTAGCTAATGCCGAATGCTTATATAAGCCCTAAGTCATATTTACACATTTATCAACTTTCCAATTCAACTTAATACCAAAAATTAATGTCATTTAAATAGCCAACTCAATTTCATCCTTAATATTTCTTATAACAAAATTTATCAAAATTCAATAAGAAATACATTAAATTCCATGACCGAATTTGCATTTCACCATAATAGCCACTTGCCCTAAAACAATTAAGCCACAATCATTTACTTTACCTAGCTTAGACTTAGATTAATAATTATCTAAATTATTTAAACATTCAACACAAACTCTTCTTTAATTAAGCACATATTCGGCAAGGAAAAATGGTAATTTAGCAAACCTTAGTTTAACATATAATTTGTTTATAACACATTTTAAGCCTTCTTTTCATGCCGTCAACTCAAAACACATACATTACTCAAATATAACCAAGTTCATATTCGGCAATAGCATCCAACATGATAGCCGATTCTTTCTACTTAGCATCTAATGCATACATATGATCATTTGTTTGGCTCAAACGCCCATCCACCATGATTCGTCCAAATTAATATGAAACAACAGCCATATTCTTTATTGACTACTATGGCCGAAAGCTTTATTCATTCCCAAAATCAAATTTTAACATAAACTTTTTACCTTAGTTTAAGCCTAGGATGACCGAGTGGTGTTTCTCCCCTATTCTTCCTTCACATTCGGCTTAGAAGAAACAAAGATGAACACTTAGTTTTCTTCACCCATCCCCCCTTCTCAAGCTTCAAGTGACCGAATGTTTTTGCCCCAATTCTTTCTTTCAATCCGGCCAAGAAGAACAAAAAAAAACACAACTTGTTTTTCTTTCTTCCTTAGAACATTCGGCCAAGGGGAAATGAAGAAAGATGGACACTTTTTTTTTTGTTTTTCCTTCTTACTTTCACGGCAATGGGGAGGGGAAGAAACAATTACACACATCCTTTCCTTTTTCCATTTCTTTATTTCCCCATACTTCTTATTATATTTTATCCTACATACCTCACTAGGCCAACATGTTCCCAACATGTTTCCACCCATAGCATGGCCGGCCACTACATATTAGGGAGGGGGAATTTGACATGCAAGTCCCCTTTTTCTTCCCCATGCACTAATAGGTCCTCATGCATTGACCTATTACATTTTAAAATTTTCTCATATAAGTCCTATTGACTAAATTCACATGCAATCGACTAAATCGAAGCTTGAAATTTTCACACAATCATGATTACATATTCTAGACAATAAACATCACATTCAAACCTTTCGGTGACTCGGTTTAGCGGTCCCGAAACCACTTCCCGACTAGGGTCAATTTTGGGCTGTCACAACTCTCCCTCACTTAAGAAATTTTCATCCTCGAAAATCTTACCGGTAAATAGGTTTGGATATCGTTCTTTCATCGAGCTCTCGGGTTCCCAGGTTGCTTCCTCGATCCCGTGTTTGAGCCACAACACCTTAACCAACGGAACCCTTTTATTTCGCAACTCCTTCACTTCACGAGCTAGGATACGTATCGGTTCTTCTTCATAACTCATATCGGCTTGAATTTCAACCTCTGATGGGCTAATTATGTGCGATGGATCAGATCGATAGCGTCGAAGCATCGAAACATGAAAGACGTCGTGAATCTTTTCAAGTTCATGGGGTAAAATCAATCGATACGCAACTGGACCGACTCGTTCGGATATTTCGTATGGCCCAATGAATCTCGGACTCAACTTGCCCTTTCGGCCAAATCTGAGTACCTTTTTCCAAGGCGAAACTTTAAGAAACACTTTATCTCCCGCCTGATATTCAATGTCTTTTCGTTTCAAATCCGCATACGATTTCTGACGATCTGTGGCTGCCTTTAGACTTTCGCAGATCACCTTTACTTTTTGTTCGGCATCTTTAATCAAATCAACTCCGAAAATTTTACTTTCACCAAGCTCGGTCCAAAACAATGGCGTACGGCATTTACGACCGTACAAAGCCTCATAAGGTGCCATCTTAATACTTGATTGAAAACTATTGTTGTAAGCGAATTCAATCAAAGGTACATACCGTTCCCATGAACCACTAAACTCAAGGATGCAGCATCTCAGCATATCCTCGAGTATCTGAATTATCCGCTCGGATTGTCCATCGGTTTGGGGGTGAAAGCGGTGCTAAATGCAGCTTGGTACCAAGCTTCTTGCAATTTCTTCCAAAATCGTGAGGTGAATCTCGGATCTCTATCCGACACGATAGAAATAGGTACTCCATGTAATCTCACAATCTGAGAGACATACAATTCGGCTAGTTTATCAATGAAAGATCCGTACGCATCGGGATAAGTGAGCCGACTTAGTCAGCTATCAACAACAACCCAAATCGCATCCTTCTTACTTGCGGACAATGGCAGTCCGGACACAAAGTCCATTGTGACTCGGTCCCATTTCCACTCGGGTATCATGATCGGCTGAAGTAACCCTGAAGGCACTTGATGTTCCACTTTCACTTGTTGACATATTAAACATCTCGAAACAAAGTCGGAGATGTCTCGTTTCATACCATGCCACCAAAACCGACGTTTCAAGTCGTTGTACATTTTCGTGCTCCCCGGGTGAATTGACATTCGGCTACAATGGGCTTCGTTCAGAATCATCGGAATGAGTTCTGAATTCCTTGGAACACACAAACGACTTCTAAACCTCAAACAACCATCATCATCAATCTGAAACTCCGATTCCTTGTTCGGAACACACTCAGCTCGTTTTGCAACCAATTCATCATCGACTTCCTGAGCTTCAAGAATTTGATGAGTCAATAATGGTTTGGCTTTTAATTCAGCTACTAACACATTGTCAGGTAGAACAGACAAGTGTACATTCATCGCTCGCAAAGCAAACAGTGATTTCCGGCTTAAGGCGTCCGCAACCACATTAGCCTTTCCCGGTGGTAATCGATGGCAAGCTCGTAATCTTTCAACAACTCAAGCCAACGTCTATGTCGCAGATTTAGGTCTCTTTGAGTCATCAAATATTTGAGACTTTTGTGATC
Source organism: Gossypium hirsutum (assembly GCF_007990345.1). Classification (NCBI taxonomy): domain Eukaryota; kingdom Viridiplantae; phylum Streptophyta; class Magnoliopsida; order Malvales; family Malvaceae; genus Gossypium; species Gossypium hirsutum. Next base: position 84,229,997 of record NC_053426.1, read on the forward strand.
CGAAAATACATGGCACTTCTCACCAAATAAATAATGTCGCCATATTTTTAAAGCAAATACGATGCAGCTAGTTCGAGGTCGTGGGTCGGATCATTTCTCTCGTGTGGCTTCAATTGTCTCGACGCATAGGCCACAACTCGACCTTCTTGCATCAATACGCAACCCAACCCAAGTAGGGATGCGTCACTATAAATGACAAACTCTTTACCCGATTCGGGTTGCACCAAAATTGGAGCTTCAGTCAAATGAGTTTTCAGTTGATCGAAGCTTTTCTGACATTTCTCCGTCATTCGAACTTAACATCCTTTTGAAGTAGCTTCGTCATTGGTGTGGCTATCATCGAGAAACCTTTGACAAATCGTCGGTAATAACCGGCGAGCCCTAGAAAGCTCCGGACTTCGGTAACATTTCTCGGAGGCTTCCAGTTAAGTATGGCTGAAATTTTGCTCGGGTCAACTCGAATACCCGATGCGGATACCACATGACCAAGAAGCTAACCTCTCTTAACCAGAACTCACACTTACTGAACTTAGCATATAACTGCTTATCCCGCAAAATTTGCAACACTTGCCTCAGATGCTCAGCATGTTCGGTCTCATCTCTTGAATAGACCAAGATGTCATCAATAAACACAACTACGAACCGATCCAAATACGGCCTGAAGATCCGATTCATCAAATCCATAAACACCGCAGGACATTAGTGAGCCCGAACGGCATCACTAAGAACTCGTAGTGACCGTACCTCGTTCTGAAAGCAGTTTTGGGTACGTCCGAATCTCGAATCCGCAACTGATAATAACCCGATCTCAAATCTATCTTTGAAAACACCGATGCTCCCTTTAATTGATCGAACAGATCATCAATACGCGATAACGGATACTTATTCTTTATCGTCACTTTATTCAGTTGACGATAGTCAATGCACAACCTCATGGTTCCGTCCTTCTTTTTCACGAACAATACTGGTGCACCCCAAGGTGAGAAACTCGGTCGAGTGAGACCTCTATCCGTCAATTCTTGCAACTGAGCTTTCAACTCTTTTAACTCGGTTAGTGCCATACGATACGGAGCGATCGAAATTGGCGTAGTTCCAGGTACAAGCTCAATACCAAACTCTACCTCCCGAACAGGTGGCAAACCCGGTAACTCTTCAAGAAAAACATCCGGGTATTCACAACCACCAGCACCGATTCGGTTTCTTTTCTAACTCCTTGTCATCAAGTACATACGCGAGGTATGCTTCGCACCCTTCCTTACATATTTCTGGCCAACATTGCTGATATTACAGCTGGCAACCCCCTTAAGTCCGCAGACTCAACTCGGATTATTCGTTATTTGCGCACCTCAAATCGATAGTCTTGCTTTTGCAATTCACAACCGCATCATGCGCGGTTAACCAATCCAAACCAAGAATAACATCAAACTTGTCGAACGGCAAAAGCATCAAATCGGCCGGAAACAGGATTCTCGGATTATTAGAGGGCATCTCTTACACACTTTATCAACAAGTACGCAT
>NC_053426.1:84232014-84313611 GCF_007990345.1 Gossypium hirsutum
GACCCCGCAAAATAGATGGTCCAAGCAACCTATAATGGGTGACAAGGAAACACCGAGTGAGTTTATAACTCAGTAAGTCATAAGCAATGCACTACCATCCTCAATACATTATCACAAAGAACAAATGGAACGAGAATACTATCCATACGAACCACATAGTTCTCCAACTATATCAGTTTAACAATCAGCATCACATTCCATATACTCATAAAAAAAGATTTCATAAAATATTTGTTACAACAAAGATAAACGCTTCACCCATCTACATAAATTTATTATGACTTAATATTTACAAGTCAAATTAAGTCAACCAATATAAACATAGCATGTACTCAAGACACTTACCCGATCCGCTGTCCGCGATCGACTCAATAGTGTCGCACACATAGTGTCCATAATGATTCACGAATGCATATTGAGTCCGCACACTCAGTGCTATATAATCAACTCGCACACTTAGTGCTACGTAATCAAATCGCACACTTAGTGCTACATAGTCAAACTCGCACACTTAGTGCGCATGTCAATTCGACACTTAGTGCATCATATTCATTTCGCACACTAGTCAACATAGTCAAATCGCACACTTAGTGCTGTACAATTAATCCGCGCACTTAGCGCCAATTCATGGTCATAATGGTTATACCCGCAGTTTAGTGCGAGATACAACTCAGTACATTTACCTTTTTTTTCATTCAACATTTCATCATACGTACATATATATATATGTATATTTATTCATTCCATTCAGCATCAATACATAAACATTATGACATTGAAATAATACCAACTACATGCTTAATGACTTACCTCGTGTTGGGTAAGACGGTTCCAACTCGGCTACTCGATGACCTTTTCTTTGCCTTTGCTCGATTCACCTCCTTTAACTCCTTGAGCTTAATCAATAATTTAACTAGTTTAACCACTACGATTATCACCAAATAAATCACATTCAATTAACACTACCCATTTACATATACATCAACTATCAATTCTCACTCCTTAGCTAATGCCGAATGCTTATATAAGCCCTAAGTCATATTTACACATTTATCAACTTTCCAATTCAACTTAATACCAAAAATTAATGTCATTTAAATAGCCAACTCAATTTCATCCTTAATATTTCTTATAACAAAATTTATCAAAATTCAATAAGAAATACATTAAATTCCATGACCGAATTTGCATTTCACCATAATAGCCACTTGCCCTAAAACAATTAAGCCACAATCATTTACTTTACCTAGCTTAGACTTAGATTAATAATTATCTAAATTATTTAAACATTCAACACAAACTCTTCTTTAATTAAGCACATATTCGGCAAGGAAAAATGGTAATTTAGCAAACCTTAGTTTAACATATAATTTGTTTATAACACATTTTAAGCCTTCTTTTCATGCCGTCAACTCAAAACACATACATTACTCAAATATAACCAAGTTCATATTCGGCAATAGCATCCAACATGATAGCCGATTCTTTCTACTTAGCATCTAATGCATACATATGATCATTTGTTTGGCTCAAACGCCCATCCACCATGATTCGTCCAAATTAATATGAAACAACAGCCATATTCTTTATGATACTATGGCCGAAAGCTTTATTCATTCCCAAAATCAATTTTAACATAAACTTTTTACCTTAGTTTAAGCCTAGGATGACCGAGTGGTGTTTCTCCCTATTCTTCTTCACATTCGGCTTAGAAGAAACAAAGATGAACACTTAGTTTTCTTCACCCATCCCCCCTTCTCAAGCTTCAAGTGACCGAATGTTTTTGCCCCAATTCTTTCTTTCAATCCGGCCAAGAAGAACAAAAAAAACACAACTTGTTTTTCTTTCTTCCTTAGAACATTCGGCCAAGGGGAAATGAAGAAAGATGGACACTTTTTTTTTTGTTTTTCCTTCTTACTTTCACGGCAATGGGGAGGGGAAGAAACAATTACACACATCCTTTCCTTTTTCCATTTCTTTATTTCCCCATACTTCTTATTATATTTTATCCTACATACCTCACTAGGCCAACATGTTCCCAACATGTTTCCACCCATAGCATGGCCGGCCACTACATATTAGGGAGGGGGAATTTGACATGCAAGTCCCCTTTTTCTTCCCCATGCACTAATAGGTCCTCATGCATTGACCTATTACATTTTAAAATTTTCTCATATAAGTCCTATTGACTAAATTCACATGCAATCGACTAAATCGAAGCTTGAAATTTTCACACAATCATGATTACATATTCTAGACAATAAACATCACATTCAAACCTTTCGGTGACTCGGTTTAGCGGTCCCGAAACCACTTCCCGACTAGGGTCAATTTTGGGCTGTCACAACTCTCCCTCACTTAAGAAATTTTCATCCTCGAAAATCTTACCGGTAAATAGGTTTGGATATCGTTCTTTCATCGAGCTCTCGGGTTCCCAGGTTGCTTCCTCGATCCCGTGTTTGAGCCACAACACCTTAACCAACGGAACCCTTTTATTTCGCAACTCCTTCACTTCACGAGCTAGGATACGTATCGGTTCTTCTTCATAACTCATATCGGCTTGAATTTCAACCTCTGATGGGCTAATTATGTGCGATGGATCAGATCGATAGCGTCGAAGCATCGAAACATGAAAGACGTCGTGAATCTTTTCAAGTTCATGGGGTAAAATCAATCGATACGCAACTGGACCGACTCGTTCGGATATTTCGTATGGCCCAATGAATCTCGGACTCAACTTGCCCTTTCGGCCAAATCTGAGTACCTTTTTCCAAGGCGAAACTTTAAGAAACACTTTATCTCCCGCCTGATATTCAATGTCTTTTCGTTTCAAATCCGCATACGATTTCTGACGATCTGTGGCTGCCTTTAGACTTTCGCAGATCACCTTTACTTTTTGTTCGGCATCTTTAATCAAATCAACTCCGAAAATTTTACTTTCACCAAGCTCGGTCCAAAACAATGGCGTACGGCATTTACGACCGTACAAAGCCTCATAAGGTGCCATCTTAATACTTGATTGAAAACTATTGTTGTAAGCGAATTCAATCAAAGGTACATACCGTTCCCATGAACCACTAAACTCAAGGATGCAGCATCTCAGCATATCCTCGAGTATCTGAATTATCCGCTCGGATTGTCCATCGGTTTGGGGGTGAAAAGCGGTGCTAAAATGCAGCTTGGTACCCAAAGCTTCTTGCAATTTCTTCCAAAATCGTGAGGTGAATCTCGGATCTCTATCCGACACGATAGAAATAGGTACTCCATGTAATCTCACAATCTGAGAGACATACAATTCGGCTAGTTTATCCAATGAAAGATCCGTACGCATCGGGATAAAGTGAGCCGACTTAGTCAGCCTATCAACAACAACCCAAATCGCATCCTTCTTACTTGCGGACAATGGCAGTCCGGACACAAAGTCCATTGTGACTCGGTCCCATTTCCACTCGGGTATCATGATCGGCTGAAGTAACCCTGAAGGCACTTGATGTTCCACTTTCACTTGTTGACATATTAAACATCTCGAAACAAAGTCGGAGATGTCTCGTTTCATACCATGCCACCAAAACCGACGTTTCAAGTCGTTGTACATTTTCGTGCTCCCCGGGTGAATTGACATTCGGCTACAATGGGCTTCGTTCAGAATCATCGGAATGAGTTCTGAATTCCTTGGAACACACAAACGACTTCTAAACCTCAAACAACCATCATCATCAATCTGAAACTCCGATTCCTTGTTCGGAACACACTCAGCTCGTTTTGCAACCAATTCATCATCGACTTCCTGAGCTTCAAGAATTTGATGAGTCAATAATGGTTTGGCTTTTAATTCAGCTACTAACACATTGTCAGGTAGAACAGACAAGTGTACATTCATCGCTCGCAAAGCAAACAGTGATTTCCGGCTTAAGGCGTCCGCAACCACATTAGCCTTTCCCGGGTGGTAATCGATGGCAAGCTCGTAATCTTTCAACAACTCAAGCCAACGTCTATGTCGCAGATTTAGGTCTCTTTGAGTCATCAAATATTTGAGACTTTTGTGATCCGAAAATACATGGCACTTCTCACCAAATAAATAATGTCGCCATATTTTTAAAGCAAATACGATGGCAGCTAGTTCGAGGTCGTGGGTCGGATCATTTCTCTCGTGTGGCTTCAATTGTCTCGACGCATAGGCCACAACTCGACCTTCTTGCATCAATACGCAACCCAACCCAAGTAGGGATGCGTCACTATAAATGACAAACTCTTTACCCGATTCGGGTTGCACCAAAATTGGAGCTTCAGTCAAATGAGTTTTCAGTTGATCGAAGCTTTTCTGACATTTCTCCGTCCATTCGAACTTAACATCCTTTTGAAGTAGCTTCGTCATTGGTGTGGCTATCATCGAGAAACCTTTGACAAATCGTCGGTAATAACCGGCGAGCCCTAGAAAGCTCCGGACTTCGGTAACATTTCTCGGAGGCTTCCAGTTAAGTATGGCTGAAATTTTGCTCGGGTCAACTCGAATACCCGATGCGGATACCACATGACCCAAGAAGCTAACCTCTCTTAACCAGAACTCACACTTACTGAACTTAGCATATAACTGCTTATCCCGCAAAATTTGCAACACTTGCCTCAGATGCTCAGCATGTTCGGTCTCATCTCTTGAATAGACCAAGATGTCATCAATAAACACAACTACGAACCGATCCAAATACGGCCTGAAGATCCGATTCATCAAATCCATAAACACCGCAGGGACATTAGTGAGCCCGAACGGCATCACTAAGAACTCGTAGTGACCGTACCTCGTTCTGAAAGCAGTTTTGGGTACGTCCGAATCTCGAATCCGCAACTGATAATAACCCGATCTCAAATCTATCTTTGAAAACACCGATGCTCCCTTTAATTGATCGAACAGATCATCAATACGCGATAACGGATACTTATTCTTTATCGTCACTTTATTCAGTTGACGATAGTCAATGCACAACCTCATGGTTCCGTCCTTCTTTTTCACGAACAATACTGGTGCACCCCAAGGTGAGAAACTCGGTCGAGTGAGACCTCTATCCGTCAATTCTTGCAACTGAGCTTTCAACTCTTTTAACTCGGTTAGTGCCATACGATACGGAGCGATCGAAATTGGCGTAGTTCCAGGTACAAGCTCAATACCAAACTCTACCTCCCGAACAGGTGGCAAACCCGGTAACTCTTCAAGAAAAACATCCGGGTATTCACAAACCACCAGCACCGATTCGGGTTTCTTTTCTAACTCCTTGTCATCAAGTACATACGCGAGGTATGCTTCGCACCCTTTCCTTACATATTTCTGGGCCAACATTGCTGATATTACAGCTGGCAACCCCCCTTAAGTCCGCAGACTCAACTCGGATTATTTCGTTATTTGCGCACCTCAAATCGATAGTCTTGCTTTTGCAATTCACAACCGCATCATGCGCGGTTAACCAATCCAAACCAAGAATAACATCAAACTTGTCGAACGGCAAAAGCATCAAATCGGCCGGAAAACAGGATTCTCGGATTATTAGAGGGCATCTCTTACACACTTTATCAACAAGTACGCATTGACCCAAAGGGTTTGATACTCGAATTATGAGCTCAGTAGACTCAACAGGTAGAGTCTTACTGGTTGCTAAGGTTTCGCATACATATGAATGAGTAGAACCAGGGTCAATCAATGCAATCACATTAGTATCAAAGAGAGTGAAGGTACCAGTGATGACGTCGGGGGAGGATGCCTCCTCTCGTGCGCGAATGGCATATGCTCTAGCAGGAGTACGGTTCTCGGCTCGATCGGCCATATCAGAGGCCCCCCTCTGACTACCACCCCTGCCTCCTAAAATTCTCGGTGGTCTACCTCTAGATGTCACTCCACTAGGTCTTGCACCTTGAATCTTATTCTTCTCATCCAGCTCCGTGCAATCTCTAATGAAGTGGTCCTTCGAACCGCATCCGTAACAGGCCCTGCTAGTAGACTTGCCCCAACATTCACCTAGGTGTCGTCTTCCACAGTGGGGACATTCAGGTTTCTCGTGACGATTATTGCCCACACTAGCTACCGAAGTAGCTCGGGAGCCCATCGATGGTCTTGCCCTGATGGAAATTCCCGCAGTCGCCCTCGACTTATTAATGTCCTCCCTGAACTTCTTTACAGCTGAGAACGGAGCTTTACCCGTCGATCTTTTACGATAATCTCTAGCTTCAAATTCAGCCTTCCTCTTCTCCTTTCCAAGTTCTTCCGCCTTGCAGGCTCGTTCGACTAGTGTTACGAATTCTTTTATTTCCAAAATACCCATTAGTAGCTTTAAATCTTCATTCAATCCTTCCTCGAATCTTTTGCACATAGCAACCTCATCAGCTACACACTCCCGGGCATACCTACTGAGTCTTACGAATTCATGTTCGTATTCAGATACAGTCATACGGCCTTGCTTGAGTTCCAAGAACTCCTTACGCTTCTGATCAATGAACCGTTGGTTAATAAATTTCTCTCAGAATTCCGTTTGAAAGAAGTCCCAAGTTACTCGCTCGTTCGGGACTATGGAAATCAAGGTCCTCCACCAATAGTAGGCTGAGTTTCGCAACAAAGATACAGCACATTTTAGACATTCGTCAGGTGTGCATGACAATTCATCGAACACCCGAATGGTGTTATCAAGCCAGAACTCGGCCCTTTCGGCATCATCAGTTACTATGGCCTTGAACTCCTCGGCCCCACGCTTCCTAATCAAGTCTACAGGTGGCTTACTCAGCCTCACAGGATCAACGACTGATGGCATTACAGGCTCTTGGGGTGGATTATTCAAATTTGGGAATTGTTGGACAGCCGGGTTGGTTCGGGCATATTGCGCGACCCACTCATTCATCATGGTAAAGAAGGCTTGTTTAGCCCCCTCACCTTGATTATTCGCAGATGACTGAGGTTCAACAGGCGGCGTCCCTTGTGCAGGAGCAGCCGCTACGCTCTCAACGTCATCCGCTAGGGTTCTTTCTACACCGGGATCCATTTACTTATCAAAACAAAAACATTTCAACCGTCAGAAGTCATCACCCTTTTAAACATTAACATTAAGGCATGTATAGCTAGACTCATACGTGCTATGGTAGTCCTAGAACCGACTAAACCATAGCTCTGATACCAATCAAATGTAACACCCCGAACCCGAAACCGACACCGGAGTCGAACACGAGGTGTTAACTGACTTTAACCCCTTATAAAATTTATTTTCCAGACACTGCCCAATCTGTGTACTAGTCGTTTTAAAAATCATATCTTGAGTTTCGTAACTCGAAAATCAGTTTCGTAATTTTTCCCAGAAACTAGACTCATGTGCCCATCTATGTATTTTTTTCTAGAATTTTTGGTTGGGCCAATTAGTACAGTTTATTAGTCAAAGTCTTTCATGTTGCAGGGGTCGACTACACTGACCTTTGCCCATTACGACTTGGATATCTCCCTCCACGGGGCTTCAATACTGATGCCGTTTGTTTCTATGAAAACTAGACTCAGAGAGGAATCTGTACATATATGGTACGACCCCTAATTATCTCTGGTTAATTTATAATGAATTTCCAAAGTCGGAGCAGGGAATCCAGAAACCGTTCTGGCCCTGTCCCACAAAAATCTGATTATCTCTTAATATACTGCCCATATGATTTTTTCGTTACTTCCTCATGAAAACAGACTCATCGAGCTTCGATTAAATAATTTATTCATCAATTAATTCCACTCCTACTATTTTTAGTGATTTTTCAATCTCATGACACTGCTGCTGCCAGCATCTGTTACGAAAGTAACTAGGTCCATTTCATGCCTACCCTTGATCCAACTCAATCGAACCTTCGTGCCATCTTCGCATGGCTTAAAGTTTACATGCCAAAGTTCAAACACAACGTAATAGCTTATACATGCCAAAATGTTCTTCTAAGCCAACTAAGAAGAAAGTACCAAAACTTGCTATCCGGTGTGATGACTTCGATGACGGCCTGACCCCGCAAAAATAGATGAGTCCAAGCAACCTATAATGGGTGACAAGGAAACACCGAGTGAGTTTATAACTCAGTAAGTCATAAGCAATGCACTACCATCCATCAATAACATTATCACAACAGGAAACAAAATGGAACGAGACAATTACTCCATCCATACCGAACCATACCATAGTTCCTCCAACCTATCGATTCAGTTTCATATCAATTCATGCATTCACATTCCATATACTCATCAATAGGACATTGAAGCATTTTCATAAATCAATTTATTTTCGTTACAATCAAACGACTAAACGGCCTTTCACCCATCCTACGATAAATTTTATGTACGTGACTTCAAGTATATTTGTCACATAGGTTCAAACTTACCGAGCTCAACACCAAGTATAAGCATAGCACCTATTAGCCATGTACTCAAGACACTTACCCGATCCGCTGTCCGCGATCGACTCAATAGTGTCGCACACATAGTGTCCATAATGATTCACGAATGCATATTGAGTCCGCACACTCAGTGCTATATAATCAACTCGCACACTTAGTGCTACGTAATCAAATCGCACACTTAGTGCTACATAGTCAAACTCGCACACTTAGTGCCGCATGGTCAATTCGCACACTTAGTGCATCATATTCATTTCGCACACTTAGTGCAACATAGTCAAATCGCACACTTAGTGCTGTACAATTTAATCCGGCGCACTTAGCGCCAATCTCATGGTCATAAATGGTTATACCCGCACGTTTAGTGCCGAGATCAACAACTCAGTACATCTTACCTCTTTTCTTTTCATTCAACAATTTCATCATCACATACGTACATGCATATATATATATATATGTATATTTATTCATTCCATTCAGCATCAATACATAAACATTATGACCATTTGAAATAATACCAACTACATGCTTAATGACTTACCTCGTGTTGGGTAAGACGGTTCCAACTCGGCTACTCGATGACCTTTTCTTTGCCTTTGCTCGATTCACCTCCTTTAACTCCTTGAGCTTAATCAATAATTTAACTAGTTTAACCACTACGATTATCACCAAATAAATCACATTCAATTAACACTACCCATTTACATATACATCAACTATCAAATTCTCACTCCTTAGCTAATGCCGAATGCTTATATAAGCCCTAAGTCATATTTACACATTTATCAACTTTCCAATTCAACTTAATACCAAAAATTAATGTCATTTAAATAGCCAACTCAATTTCATCCTTAATATTTCTTATAACAAAATTTATCAAAATTCAATAAGAAATACATTAAATTCCATGACCGAATTTGCATTTCACCATAATAGCCACTTGCCCTAAAACAATTAAGCCACAATCATTTACTTTACCTAGCTTAGACTTAGATTAATAATTATCTAAATTATTTAAACATTCAACACAAACTCTTCTTTAATTAAGCACATATTCGGCAAGGAAAAATGGTAATTTAGCAAACCTTAGTTTAACATATAATTTGTTTATAACACATTTTAAGCCTTCTTTTCATGCCGTCAACTCAAAACACATACATTACTCAAATATAACCAAGTTCATATTCGGCAATAGCATCCAACATGATAGCCGATTCTTTCTACTTAGCATCTAATGCATACATATGATCATTTGTTTGGCTCAAACGCCCATCCACCATGATTCGTCCAAATTAATATGAAACAACAGCCATATTCTTTATTGACTACTATGGCCTAAGCTTTATTCATTCCCAAAATCAAATTTTAACATAAACTGTTTACCTTAGTTTAAGCCTAGGATGACCGAGTTGTGTTTCTCCCCTATTCTTCCTTCACATTCGGCTTAGAAGAAACAAAGATGAACACTTAGTTTTCTTCACCCATCCCCCCCTTCTCAAGCTTCAAGTGACCGAATGTTTTTGCCCCAATTCTTTCTTTCAATCCGGCCAAGAAGAACCAAAAAAAACACAACTTGTTTTTCTTTCTTCCTTAGAACATTCGGCCAAGGGGAAATGAAGAAAGATGGACACTTTTTTTTTTTGTTTTTCCTTCTTACTTTCACGGCAATGGGGAGGGGAAGAAACAATTACACACATCCTTTCCTTTTTCCATTTCTTTATTTCCCCATACTTCTTATTATATTTTATCCTACATACCTCACTAGGCCAACATGTTCCCAACATGTTTCCACCCATAGCATGGCCGGCCACTACATATTAGGGAGGGGGAATTTGACATGCAAGTCCCCTTTTTCTTCCCCATGCACTAATAGGTCCTCATGCATTGACCTATTACATTTTAAAATTTTCTCATATAAGTCCTATTGACTAAATTCACATGCAATCGACTAAATCGAAGCTTGAAATTTTCACACAATCATGATTACATATTCTAGACAATAAACATCACATTCAAACCTTTCGGTGACTCGGTTTAGCGGTCCCGAAACCACTTCCCGACTAGGGTCAATTTTGGGCTGTCACAGTCAACCAGATACAAAATCCATAGTAACTCTGTCTCATCTCCACTCAGGTATCATAGTCGGCTAAAGCAATCCAAAAGGTACCTGATGCTCGGCTTTTACTTGTTGATAGATTAAGCATTTCGAAACAAAGTTAGAAATGTCTCATTTCATACCATGCCAGCAATAAAGCTGTTTCAGATCATTATACATCTTCTTACTACCTGGATGAACAGATAACTGATTGCTATAAGCTTCATTCAAAATCATCTGAATCAACTCTGAATTCCTCGGGACACATATTCGGTTTCTGAATCTCAAATAGTCATCAGCATTTAAATTACATTGAGCTCGTTTTGCTATCAACTCATAGTGTCCGTACCTCATTCAAAAAGCAGTCTTTGGCACATCAGAGTCTTTAACTCACAACTGATAGTAACTTGATCTAAAATCTTTCTTCGAAAACACTATAGCCCCTTTTAGTTGATCAAACAAATCATCAATTCGTGGTAATGGGTATTTATTCTTTATAGTCACCTTATTTAGATGTCTATAATCAATGTACATTCTCATAGTTCCGTCTTTCTTTTTCACAAACAACACGGGTGCACCCTAAGGTGAGAAACTCGGTCGCGCAAAACCTCTATCTGTCAACTCTTGCAACTGAGCTTTCAAATTCCTCTAATTTTTTAAGTGTCATTCTGTACAGAGCTATGGATATCGGAGTCATCCCAAGCATTAACTCAATACCAAACTCTACCTCTCGAATAGGTGGCAAACCTGACAATTCTTCAGGAAACACATCTGGATACTCGCACACAATAGGTACTGATTTAATGTTTCTTTCGACCACTTTACTATCAAGCAAATATGCAAAGTAAGCTTCGCAACCTTTTCTCACATATTTCTGAGCTAACATCAAAGAAATCATTGCTGGTAACCCATTCAAATCATTAGATTCAATCTTAATAATCTCATCATTCTGGCATTGTAAATCAATAGTCTTTCTTTTGCAGCTTACAACAACATCATGCAAAGTCAACTAGTCCATACCCATAATTATGTTGAACTCATCAAATGGAAACAACATCAAATCAGCCGAAAAGCATGAATCTCGAACCATCAACGGACAATTTTTACACACTTTGTCAACCATAACACACTGGCCCAAGGGTTTGACATTCTAATCACAAACTCAGTAGGCTCAACAGGTAAAGTCTTACTGAATACTAATGTCTCACACACATAAGAATAAGTAGAACTAGGATCAATCAATTGAATTACATTAGTATCATAAAGAGTAAATGTACCAGTAATGACATCTGGGGATGAAGCCTCCTCTCGTGCGCGAATAGCATAGGCTATGGTAGGTGCAGAAGCCTCAGATCTAACTACTATATCTTTAGTCCCTCTCTGACTGCCACTAGCATTACCTGCATTTCTGGGTGGTCTACCCCGAGCTGCAGTATTACCCGATCTCTTATTCTGCACTGGATTTTCTTCAGGTAACACTGGGTAATCACGAATATAATGATCCATCGATCCACATTTAAAAGAAGCCTGATCATGCGATCTGCAACTGACGGGATGTCGTTTGTCGTAATTTTTACACTCTATTTGATTTGATATGACATTACCCACACTAGCTACTGAGGTAGCTCTCGAGCTCATAGGTGGTCTACTTATCCCGTCTAGAATAACCTAAAATGCCTTTAAAATGACTAAAATCATCTCGAAACTTCTTTGGTACCGACTGAAATGACCTACAGGATGTTCTTTTACGTGCATCTCTAGCTTCAAAGTCAACTTTTCTTTTCTCTTTCCTAAGCTCTTCAGCTTTGCAGGCTCGCTCAACCAGTACTACGAACTCTTTTATCTCAAGTATGCTAACTAACAGTTTGATATCTTCGTTCAACCCATCTTCAAATCTTTTACACATTATGGCTTTAGTAGAAACACACTTTCAGGCATACCGACTGAGTCTCACAAATTTCCGCTCATACTCTGTCACGGTTATCCGACCCTGTTTTAGCTCCAGAAATTCTTTGCACTTCTGATCAATAAATCTCTGGCTGATATATTTCTTACAGAACTCAGTCTGAAAGAATTCCCAGGTCACCCATTCTTTTGGAACCATTGATACTAGAGTATTTCGCCAGTGATATGCTATATCTCGAAGTAAAGATATGGCACATTTCAAACACTCATCTGAAGTACAGGACAGCTCGTCAAACACACGGATAGTATTATCAAGCCAAATCTAAGCTCGCTCGACATCATCATCATTAGTAGCTTTAAACTCTTCAGCCCCATTTTTTCTGATTTTATCTACAGGTGGCTTATATAGTCTCAGCGGATCACTTACTTGTGGTATAGTAGGCTTCGAAGATGGATTATTTGGGGGTGGAGGTTGTTGTGCTGCCGGATTAGTTTGGATATATTGAGTAAACCAGTCATTCATCACTTGGTAGAAAGCTTGTCTTGCCCTCCTTCCTAGTTACTCGAAATTGATCGAGAATCAGCCGGCGCTGTCCTTTGCGCGGGAGCAGGTGCTACACTCTTGACATCATCAGCTGCAGCTCTATCGGGAACCATTTACTATATAAAAACACATTTTAAAATGTTAGAAGTCATCACACTATCACAGTATATATTATGGAATGTATAGCTAGACTCACATACGATACACTAGTCCTAAAACCGACTAAACCGTAGCTCTAATACCAATAAAATATAACACCTCTAACCCATATCCGTCGCCAGATGAGGGTTATGAGACATCACCGATCATAATACAGTTCATACAAGTATGCATAACCTTTTACAATTTGAATTTTTCAATTACATCAATGCTCATATCTAAATTAGAGATTCAATCTTAAAATTATATTATTCACAGCCTGGCATAATTTAAAACATAATCTATGTCTATCAAACAATTTAGCCATATACTGAACATGTAACAAATTAATAACTTCATTAATTGAATGTAAAACCTACTTGTATAAGTCATGCGCATGTACAAAATTAAACATCATTTGAAACAAATTTCAATACCTTCCTTTTTATTTATTTATGTGGCATTACTATATTAATTTATATGTAGTTCATAAGTCATACATTAATGTTATCCAACACACCCATTTAATATATATAACATATTAATAGAGGTAACTAAACATAATCGAATAAAGCTTTAAGGTAAGTCATAGTTATGGTTTGATAAATAATCATCACATAAGAGATGCAACATGTTTTATCGAGCTCAAACATATTTCACCATTTTATCTTAAATCAATTTCAGCCACAAATAACAACTCAATATTAAAAACATGCATAACTCGTTATATCCTCAGTTTGTCATTTAATCACGAGTATCAATTTCGGCACAAGCTTTTAATATAACTGATTAAAAACTTATTACATAATCTAATAAGCAATCACATAAGGATCTTTAGTACAATACAACATGGCCGAACATGCTTCTAACACATATATATACTGTGCGTATTTACCCTAAATTTGAAAACAACACTTAACATTTAATTGCATACAAAACAATTGACTAAAACATTCATGGGACATTTTTATTACATATTGCCTTTCATAACTGAATTACATTACTAAAAACCATGAACACATCCAGAAGATTTCATCACCGAATTACCAAAACTAAGTTCTTTAAACATTACAACTAAAAAAACATATAACACTAAGACTAAACATAGTAATCAAATTCACATATATAAATATATTAGTATTAAACACATCCAAAGCAACCAAACATACTTACTACCAATTTCTTCTTACCTCATCCAAAATCATTAACCAACTTCAATATACAAACTCATAACACAAATTATAATCATTCATGGCACATAGCATGTTAATCAAAATGGACTTAAACAATAATTGTACCAAAATCGAATTCAGGCATAAAAAATATGCCATTTTCACATGGCCTTTATACAAAACAAATTTCTAGTTTTTAAAACACATTTCAGCCTATACATGCCATAATTCAAGTTTAACTTATAAATGTACCAAAATAGCTGATAGTCTGATGAACTTTGCAGACAGTCCCCGAGCTCGTAGCTTGACTCCAAGATCTATAAACAGAGACACAAATATATACAGAGTAAGCTTTTTATAGCTTAGTAAGTCATAAGCAAATGAGTAACTTAATAATGTCATCAACTTAATTAAATTAGGTCAAATTATATCATCTTAACATAATTAAATCCCAACATATAAAGTTCACATTATAAATATAAATATTCATTCATAAAAGTCACCTTGACCAAATGCTCATATCTCCAAATTAACATATTACCATTTAATTTCCAAAGCCAAATAATCATTATCAACCTAGTTCACATACACACAAACTCATGAGTCACAATATAATTTCATATACATATGTAAATTATGTAACCGAATACACATAATCATCCATACATAATTTTAAGGCTCATTCCAATAATAATCTCAAGGTCGAATACACTTACCTTATTGTAGGTAATAACAAGCTAATTCATACCTGGCCATTTAGCTCGTTTTACACATTCGAACACAACTTACCTATGCCCAATGAACCATTCAGAATTTGATAGGACACTCAGATAATCACATATATATCATACAATGCCAACGTCCCAAACGTGGTCTTACATGTAATCACAGATCGATGCCACTATCCTAGAAAGGGTCTTACTCGCACACATAAATCAGAGTCACATATCAATGCCATGGTCTTACTCGCACACATAAATCAGAATCCTATGTCATGACATATGTATCCTAACTATTCCTAAGGTTCGGGGCTTTCGGACGTCGTAACTCGGTCGAAACGTATTCGGAAATATAGTAGCCAACTTATTCACATTTGGCCAAAGCATACATAATTTCATATATTTCAATCCAGCATTTATACATAGCATTTAATTTAAATTAAGTACACCTATTTGATTTTTAACTTACCCCGGACGCTACAGAATGGAACAATGCAGCTAGTCGACAACTTTCATTTTCCCCCGATCCAAATCCGATTTCTTTGGTTCTTGATCTAAATATATTCAAATGAAGCTCATTCAAACATATTTTCATTCAATTTAATCAAAAAACACATAAATAGGCAAATTACCATTTTACCCCTAACATTTACACTTTTTACAATTTAGTCCCTATTGCACAAAACACAAAATATACAAAATTTCAACATACCTATGTTGGGCCGAATTTTACCCATACTCATACAAATCCATATATATCATTTATTTCACATTTTAGTCCCTCAAATTAGTATTTTTTCAATTTAGTCCTAATTATCCAAAATCATCAAAAACTCCAATACAAAACATGTTAATCTAAAACATATCTTTCATATTCCATCATCAAACAACAAAAATCACAAGCTCTCAACAATGGTGTAACTCAAAATATTCACCAAAATAAAATTTTAAGCATGGGTTTTGTAATATTTGAAGCAACGATCTCAAAAACGTAGAAATTATCAAAAACTGAGCTAAACACATACCTTGATTGAGCTTGAAAGCAACCGAACCCTAGTTTCTTTTTCTTTTATTTGGTTTCAGCAAGAACAATAATAATAACACATATTTTAACCTTATTTTATGTTTTATGATATATATTATAACATATTATAACTTAAAGTTTAATTTACAAATATAACCTTAATGAATTATTATAAAAACTTTATATTAGAAGCCTAATACCGTCAAACTAATATGTAAGTGGACTATTTACAACATAAAGGTTCCCATTAAAGAAGCCAATAGCAATTAGGTCCCTTTTAGAAATAACCACCAAATATCCCTTTTACGTGATTAAGTCCTTTTATTTAATCGGATACCTAAACGACAAAATTAAATCACGAAAATTTCACAGATATAAATTCACACAAAATAAACACAGAAAATAAATTTTAAATATTTTTTTGACTCGGAATCGTGGTCCCAAAACCACTGTTTCAATTAGGGTCTAATTCGGACTGTAACATAATACATACCTGAACATTTAACTCGATTTTTCATTCGGTCTTAACTTATTATTGCCCGTTGAACCATTTGGAATTGAATAGAACACTTGGATAATCAAGCACATCGTACAATGCTAACATCCTAGACGTGGTCTTACATGCAATTACATATCAATGCCACTATTCCAGATAGGGTCTTACATCAATCAAATACGATGCCAATGTCCCAGACATGGTCTTACATGTAATCACATATCGATACCAACGTCCCAGACGTGGTCTTACACGAGAACATATATCAGAAATCCTATGTCATGACATATGTATCCTAGCTATTCTTAAGGTTCGTACAGGGCTTTCGGATGTCGTAACTCGATCGAATCGAACTCGTACACATAGCTTTTAAGATTATACATATTTGGCTTCCACATATATAATATCACATTATTCATTTTAGCATATCTATATAGTTCATATTTAGTCAAATAAATAACATCTACTTGCTTATAAACTTACCTCGGGCAACAGTAATCGGAACGGGACAACTAATCGACAACTTTGGTTTTCCCCTATCCAAATTCGATTTCTTTGGTTCTTGATCTAAACATATTCAAATTAAACTCATTCAAACATAATTTCGTTCAATTTAGTCCAAAAACACATAAATGGGCAAATTACCATTTTACCCTAACATTTTACACTTTTTACAATTTAGTCTAAATTGCACAAAACACAAAACATGCAAAATTTGAATACACTATGCTTAGGTCGAATGTTCCTTATATTCAAACAAGTCCATACATTTCATTTATTTCATATTTTAGTCCTTCAATTTATTACTTTTGCAATTTAATCCTAATTACTCAAAATCATCAAAAACTCCAATCCAAAACATATCTTTCATAATTCATCAACTAACATCACAAAACTCAATTATTCATCAATGGCATAACTCAAAATATTCATCAAAATCAAAAATTCAAGCATGGGCTTTATACATTACACTGGAACGATCTCAAAAACGTAAAAATTATCAAAAATAGAGCTAGTTACATACCTTGATTAAGCTCAACAATGGCTGAATACCCTAGAATTTATTTCTTTTCTTCCTTTTTCAAGTTTCGATCAAGTGAAGAAAGATGAAATAATGGCTTTTAAATTTTATGTTTTATTTTATGATAACTTATTATGCATTTTACATAATTAACCTTTAAAATTTAATAATAAAACTATATAATATAAGGTCACTACTGTCCATTACATGTTATCATGGACAAATTGCAATTTAAGCCCTTCAAATTATAAAGACAATCACATTTCGGTCCTTACACATTAAACCATCAAGTTTTCATTTTACGCGATTAAGCCCTTTTTATTAAATTAGGCACTCAAATGATAAAATTAAAACAAAAAAATTTCATGGATATAATTTCACAGATGATAAACATAGAAAATAATTTTAAAATATTTTTCTAACTCGAATTCGTGGTCCCGAAACCACCGTTCGAAATAGGGTCTAAATCAGGCTATTACACAACTTTTCCATGACTGAACACTCTTCTGTCAGATTGGAAAATTTCATCGCTTTAAGAATGTTAAAAGTTACTTGATCATCTTGAACTCAAATGGTGAGTTCGCCTTTTTGCACATCAATTAATGTTTTTTCCGTGGCTAGGAAAAGTCTCCCAAGGATAATTGGCACTTCCTTATCTACTTCAAAATCTAGAATAGTGAAATCAGCAGGAAAAATAAATTTATCGACTCTTACCAAAACATCCTCTATCTTTCCGTCGGGGTATACTAAAGATTGATCCGCTAGCTAAAGCGTCACAGTTGTAGGTCTTACTTCTCCTATCCCTAGCATCGTGAAAATAGACTTAGGCATCAAGTTGATACTTGCTCCTAAGTCACACAAACTTTTACCACAATAAGATTCACCAATGTTACAAGGTATCGTAAAGCTTCTTGGATTATAACATCCCGATTTTGGCCCTAGTCGGTACAGTGGTTTCGAGACCACAAATTTGATGTAAGAAAATTCATTTTTATTATATTTTTATGGTCTAAAATACTATGTAATTGTTTATTGAAATTTTTTCTGGAAATGTTGACGTCTGGGCACTCAATTTAGTCAAAAGGACTAAATCGTAAAAAGTGCAAAAGTTGAGTTCTACATGGTAGAGGTGTCCAATTGTTATGAAATTTTAAATTGGAGGTCCTTAATCGGTAGTTATGCCATTGGTTAATTTTTTGGACAAAAATGAACATGAAATGGGTGAAATAGAATATTTTTAAGTTAGGGGCATTTTGGTCATTTAGTAATTAAAATGAATTAAAAACAAAATTAAAAGCCAATTTTTGTCCATATTCAACCCATGGTCGAAACTTGCATGGAGAAGACATATCTAGGATTTTTCAAGCTTTCAAGCTCGATTGTAAGTCCATTTTAGCCCCTTTTTTTAAATAATTTTTACGTTTTTAGAATCTTTGTAAACCATTTATTTGAGTTATGATGAATGTCTAGGGTTTGAACGATGTTATAAATTTGTGAATTTTGATGTTTAAAGGTATATTATGCATGTTTATGGTTGGAGAAACAACTTTTACTAAGTAGTTTTTGGTGAAAACGCTAAAAAGGACTAAATTGTAAAAGTTATAAAATTTATCATAAAAGTGTGATTTAGTGGAAATTGTGGGCTGCTATAGTTATGAAAATGGTTCGGCTAGGCCTATAGAGTGAGAATATTCAATAAAATTCATTTTACGAGCCTAGGGGCAAAAGTGTAATTTTGATAAAGTTTAGGGGCAAAAATGTAATTTTGAAAAAATATGATTTTTGAATCACATTAAATAATGTGACTAATAATTAGACTAACTGTGATATTATAGATCAAGGAAAACAAGGATTGGAACTAGATCAGGTGAAAAATGAAAAATTGATGGTAACGTTCCTTTTTGCTATTTTGGTGCCGAGGTAAGTTCGTGTGATTTAATAATCATGTTATTCATATTATTATTGTTATACATGAAATATATCTTGCTATGATTGTATTGATTTGATGTTAATGGAAATTTGATGGAAAATGACATTTTAAATGAAATGAGTAAGTTTGTATGCCAATAATATATCGTTTTTACTTAAGTTATAATATTTTGTTATTATATGAGATGTGGTTGTATATTGAATGATCACTTTATGTTAATTATGAATTGAAATTGATTATGAATGAATTGGTAAAATGTTGAAATGTGGGGAGTGTTCTAGTTGGACCTTCGGAATAGAAAATATACGAATGATCTATTGTGAGGACACATGTGTAGTACTATGTGCAGGTTACTATGTGTTTAAAATGGTTTTAGGTCACTTGTGTAGTACTAAGTGCAGGCTACTATGTGTATCAGATGGTTAGGTCACATGTGTAGTACTAAGTGCAAGCTACTATGCGTACCCGATAGCTTCGATCACATGTGTGGTACTAAGTGCAGAACATTATATGTAAGAGACGGTTCTGGTCACATATGTAGTACTATGTGCAGGCTACTATGTGCACAAAATAGCTTCGGTTACAAGGTTGGTAATATGCGTAGGCCACCTAGTATCTGTTATTATTCCGATGAGTTCAACCGGAAATTGACTAAGTGAAAATACATGTGATCATGTAATGACTAGTGTGATTGTAATGCCCCAAAAATCCCGAAATCCCAAACTTTCCTTTTTTTTTTTTGGTTTTGATAAAAATTGTGCTTAACATTCCTAGTCAAGTGTAAATTATGTGATAATAGGTCTTGGTTAAGGTTTGAGTTTGAACTTAGGGGTGAAGTAAATTATGGTTTAATTATTAAAAGAACCATGTTGACAAGTAGGTTGGCTTTTAAATAAATGAAGGAAGAATTGGAACAAGAAAGCCTTGTGGTGGAGTGGCAAGTGGCGTGACATACAAGGCAATGAGGTAAGGAGTTCGAATCCCTCATTGCTCAAAGGAATGATTTATTTTTTACTTAAGGGATGGACAGTGGTGGTGTTGAATGTGAACTTTGTAGGGAGTGATAAGAGGAGAAATTTGAGGAGGGGATTAAGGGGTTATTAGGGGGAAAAATTAAGAGATGAGGAATGTAAAGAGGTTGAGCCGAATTGGGGATTAGGGGATGGGAAATTCGGCTAGAGGCTATATATAGATGCCGAATGTGAGGTTGCCAAGCTAATGTCTAATTCCCCCTCACCTTGTTGCCAGAAAATGCCTTTTTCTCCAAAGATCTAAAAGCCAAAAATCCCTTGTTCTTCCTTCCTTTTTTTTGTGCCAATTCTCCATTCTTCCCTACTCAAATTTTTTCTTTTTGATTCATCTCTGGTTTTAAATGATTTCTACTTTTCTTTGTGCCGAATAACCTTTTTCACCATACAAGTTTCAAGAGCTGAATATCCTCTGTGCCGCCACTACCCTTTCCACTCGGTCAATTCTAGTGTAAGTGTTTTTCTCTCCCCTCACTTCTTCTAATCGGTTTTGGTAGGATTAGTATCGAATCCCAGTCTTTTGGATCCCTACCGATTTGCTCCTTAGGTGTGAGATATTGGTAAGTGTTCTTCACTTCGGTAAAGGTTGGCCGAATAGGCTTTAGTAGTAAAGGGTGACATATGATCGATACAAGTCACCCAATATGTTTTTAACTATAAAGGTTAATGCAGATCTAGGTAGCACTCGGGATTAGTGATCAAGGAAAAGCTATTAAGACTTGGCATTTCAGGTAATGTTAAGGTGAGACTTCGGCTTTTGGTAAAGTATTCGATAAGTATATGTGAGTAATCATTGAGTGATATCAATTGTAGGTTCGTGGTAAGGGGGATTGTAGCACGCTTTATTACCAAGTGTGTACATACCGTGCACACACAAGTAGATCGGCAAATCTCGAAATGCTGAGAAGTCAAAATGCCGAAAAGCCAAAAGTTTGGCTATGGTAGTCTTGCGAGTGTGTGAACACTCGTAAGGGGAAAACTGATATGTTATCTAAGGCCCCATGGGTGATTCCATGAACTTGGGCCGTGTTTTGGCAAACCGGGCCAGGATGGGCTAAGTGGGCCCGATGGGCTGTTGTGCCCATAATAGGCAAAATTGGGAACTTGATGTTAAGTGATGGAAAGTATATGAAAGCATGAATATGAATGTGATTTGGGCCTAATGGGCCATATGCATGTATGTAGACTTGTTTGGGCTTCGTAATGGGTTTTGGGCCTAGTATCTGATAACTATTTAATTGACATAAAACTTAAATAATTAATTAATTGCGACCGTGGACGAGTCATAAGGTTATGGCGTGGCAATGGGTATATGCATGTCTAGGATTGGATCTAGAGAGAGCTTGGTATTTAAGCAGTCTTAATGACTCACCTTCTCTTCTCTGGAATCCTTCTTGGTGCATAGTATCTGTTCACTTTAGCCAACGAGGAGTTGTTAACGGGCCAAGGTAAGTAATAAACCTAATAAAGAGAAATTACCGAAATGCCCCTAAAGGCAAAAATGACCAAAATACCCCTATGTGTTGAATGTAAGATTTATGGATGTTACATGTATATCTCCTACATACATATGATATTCTGTTTAGGTTGCACATGGGTTGGGAATTATGGAACGGAGGAAGTATATGAGGATCGCATGGCTGCTTGACAACCGTGGGTCCACCAACGGCTTTTAAACCCAATATGTGATTGGTAGCTTGCTGCAATGAAGGTAGTTCCACAATCAGGCTACCATTAATGTGTATCGAATGGGTGGGTCAATATTTATATCCCCACATGATGTGTATCGGGGGACGAAGATGATGTGTAATGGTTGGATTATTGGGGTAGGTTGCACTGTATTGCATTGCATGTATAATTTTATGGATTGATGAATGCTTATTACTAGTTGAGAGTTGTACACACTGAGTTTTTGTAAACTCACCCCCTCTTTTATTTTTCTCAGGTGATGCTCAGTAGAAGGTTCGATGTTTGGAGGGACTCGGAGGTGGTCAGCTAGCAAGATGACTTGGACTTTTTTTTTTAAAGAAAGCATATAATTTCGAACTTATTAAGTAATTTCAGACTGGAATGTAAGAAGGCCTTCCCTTTTATTATTATTTGGATTGTTATCTTTATGCATTGTAATTATGAGAAGGTGAACATGGGTTTCCTAAATCAAAGATTGTTTTTTAAGTTTCTGCAACTAAATTTTAAAATGACAGGCTTTCATAAATCATAGGTTTTAAACAAGCTTTCAGAGTTGAAAGAGAGTTTTTATAAGCTAATTAAGGTTTCTCATTTTAAGGAAGGGTTTTCAATGAAAACAAGGTTTTCGTTAAAACACTTCAATGTGATGCGCCAGATTCGGCCATAACGTCCGGGTCAGGTTTGGGGTGCTACAGTAATTGAATATGACTATGTGATGAATAAGTATAGGTATATGTGTGTAAAAATTTATGAGCAATGTGCTCGATAGTTGAGCGAACTTTCGGTAAGATGGAATGGAGTAAGTGAGATTATGTAAGAGTGAAATTATAATAAAATAGTTTCGGACAGCAATAGTTGTGTGACTTTGAAAAATCACCAAAAATGGTAGAAATCGAATTAGAGATTGAATAAGAGATGAAATTAAAGATTAATGAGTCTATTTTCACATAAAAGAAACGGTGAAAGAAAAAAAATTCATATTCTATGAGATTTGATTTTTTGTGAGATAGGGTCAGAATGATTTTGGAATCCCCTATTTTGACTTTGGAAAATCATTGGACATTATATAAAAATAATTATGGGTTATAATTTATATGCTTTAAATCCTTAATAAGTATATTTTTAAGAGAAATAGATAGAAACATTATCCGAGTTCCGTACCATGAGATAATTAATTCTTAGTGAAGAGAATTTAGAACTATCAAATAGCAAAACAAGCGAAACTTTAAAGAATAAACTGTACTTATTGGCCAAATCAAAAATTCTAAAAAATTTATAATAGAAATATATGTGAGTCTAGATTCTGGGAAAATTAACGAATCTTAATTTGGAGTTCCATAGCTCTAGATATAAATAATTTAATGACTGTGAATCGAGAAAATAGTTTGACAAGACTTTGAATAAATAGAAAGAATTTGTAAATAGCATGTTAATACATTGCTTATTATTTTTTAAGCGAGCTTACTAAGTGTAAAGCTTACTCCCTCCTTTCCATTTCCTTAGTGTTCTCAGGTTAGCTCAGGGTTGGAGATCGTCGGAGGCAGCATCACACTATCAAGCCAATACCTTTGGAATATTGTTACATATGTTAGAATTATCAAGTGAGTGTCATGTATAGGGACCTAGTTTTATAACATGTGTTATTATAATTTGGCCAAGACATTGAGCTATTGATTATGGCTTGTAAATTTAGCTATTCATATTATGTCTAATAATTGTGATGTGAATTATGTTTGTTTGCCATGCATGGTTGGTAATATGTCATGTGTGTTGAATGCATTTTTTATGACCAATCGAGGTGGTCATGACCATGAATTGAATGTTTCTTAATATAGGGTGTTTAATCACTAAAATTTTCTATGAATTGTGATTATGACGTGTATAAAGTTGTAAGGGGTTATGGGTAACATAAAGGCTTGGAAAATAGCCTAAGAGTCAACTACATAGGGTTAGACATGGTCGTGTGTCTTAACAGTGTGAAGGACACGGTCTGCTGACACAGGCATGTAACCCTGTTTCATGAGAAAAAAATTTCTAAGTTTTCCCAAAACTTTCTGAACTTCTCGGTTTAGTCCTAAACTCTTTCTAAAGTATGTTTTGGGCTTCGTAGACCCAAATAAGGAACTATGTGCATGTGATTGAATGTTTCAAAATATGAATGAAATTTTAGGGCCTAATTTTACGAAATTGTGTACGTTTAAGTCCGATAAAGCCTCAAACCCTGTCCCAGCGTCGGATACAGGTAAAGGGTGTTAGATGGATCCTTCAATTTTGGTGGTAGGTTGTTCTGCAAGAACGCACTGCACTCATTTGTCAAGGCGACAATCTCATACTCACTTAGTCGTTTGTTCTTGGATAGTACATCCTTCATAAACTTCACGTAATTCATCATTTGTTCTAAAGCCTCCACCAATGGAATATTGATGTGTAATTTCTTCAAAACATCCAAAAACTTCTTGAATTGCACCTCATGTTTCTGCTTGTGTTGTTGTAATCTTTGCAGATATGGAGGTGATTGAACTTTCGGTTGAAGTGAAAAACTCTTCTGAGTAGGTAAATCTGCATCCATCGAAGATGTTAAAGTATCTGAATTCACTAAGTTAGGATTTACCTTGTCAGTCTTTGCAGTTTCTGATTCTTTTGGTGTAGGAATTTTAACAGCTAGTTGACTTTCCTCCTTTTCAATAGGCTCGTCTTCAACATTAATCAATCGGGGTTCCAGAATTTTACCACTTCGCAATGTCACTGCCTTGATATGTTCTTTACCTAAATTTCTTGGATTCTCAACATTTCTCGGTAAGGTTCCTTACGGTCTATTACAAAGCTCCATAGCTAACTGACCCATTTGGTTTTCCAAATTTTTCAGTGTTGCTACTTGGCTTTGGATCAAAGCGTCATTCTATGCCATGTATACTTTCAACAAGATCTCTAAACTATTTGATGATTCAGCTTGGGCTAGTTTTGGAGCTTGCTGATTAAACCCTTGAGATTGGTTGGGTCTATGATGCATAAAGTTGTTGTTTGGTCCATTTCCTTGGTTGGTCCAAGAAAAGTTAGGATGATTATGCCATGAAGTATTATAGAAGTTGGACTGGGGTCCTTGTCCACTCCTATTTTGATGTTGGTTCCCCACATAGTACACAGACTTAGGATTCAATGGGCAATTCTCAAAAGAATGACCTTCCTCACAGTACACACAGGAAACTACTTCAAATGGACTTGGTGGCTGAGCTGAAAAAATTATTAGCATTATTAGCGGTAAACTACTTTAACATAGAGGAAATAGACGATACTTGAGCTAATAACGAAGTGAGAGTATCAACTTCATGAACTCCAGCTACACGTCTTCCTGGAGCTATTCGATTTGTTGGCCATTGATAGTTATTGCTTGCGATCCTTTCGATGACCTCATCAGCCTCATTATAAGGCTTAGACAAAATTGCATCGTTTGCGGAAGCATCTACCGTCAATCTTGTATGTGCATTGAGACCATTATAGAATGTCTCCAACTGGATACAATGAGGAATCCCATGATGAGGACACTTACGAAGTAATTCTTTGAATCGCTCCCAAGCTTCATACGATGATCTTGTTCCTCAACTTAGCGTTCTTGCTAAGCGGGAAATATTTAACCAAAAATCTTTCTACTAATTCTTGCCATGTAGATATAGAACTTGGTGGCAATGAATTGAGCCATGATCTCGCAACGAGTACAAAAATAACTTCAACCTCAGTATGTCTTCAGTCATACTGGCTATCTTGAATGAATCACTCACCTTTATAAACAATCGAATGTGGAGATGTGGATCTTCCATGGGCATACCACTAAATTGGCCCACCATTTGTAGCATTTGAAACATCACTGGTTTCAATTCAAATTGGGTTGCCTCAATATCTGGCCTTCTAATTTTTGGATTTAACTCATTGAAAAGTGGCACAGCATATTGTCTGATGCATCAATCCCTATTCGTGCATGATCGGCTTCATTACCTTGGTCTTGTTTATGATTTCCAAGGTCCATCTCGACTTGTCTTTGAGTTGTTCCTTCACATCATCTTTGTTTTAAAGTTCGCTCAATTTTAGGGTCTACTGGGAGTAAATTGATAATCCAATCTATACTCATAAACCCCTAAAAATAAAATCACAAAATTAAAAAGAATAAATTAGTAATGTTAGAAGTAACCAAATTGAAAATAAATAATTTTAAAAAAAATGACTATGGCAAGAGTTAACAATCCCCGGCAACGGCACCAAAAACTTGTAACGCTTGGGTTTGTGCAAGTATACACAGTCGTTATCAAGTAATAAGTAAGTATCGAGATATCGTCTCCATAGGGATTGCATTTGTGCTAAGCCAATTAATTTGTAAAATTATATTAACAATTTGATAAATAAAAAAATAATATAATTGAGACGTGATGAAAAATTAAGTATATGAAACTCAATGTAATGATCCCTAATGCAATTTATCCTAAGTATGCAAACTATGTGAATGAAATGGATTTTAGCTGAATTAACACAATAAGAAACAATTATAACATAAATAAGCTAGGACAATTACTTTAATTAAACTCAAATTATTATCAACATGCTTATCAATATTCGGAAAAATATTCCATGGCAACTCCATCTTTCATGAGTTTGGAAATCACATTAGGTCCTTTCGGAATCCTTTACTTAGTAAATACTCATTTTACTGATCCTTATTTACTAAAGGTTTCTTAGTATTCGTGAGAGGTAACAGGGACGTGTTAGGTTTGAAACAATTTAATCACACAAATCTACAAACTATGAAGATAACAAAGTTGATTAGGGTTGTTATGCAACCTGCAATTTAATCAGGTTAGGATCTAAATTGAGCATGCACATTTCAATTATGTGTCCATTAGCCATCATCTAGTTAGGATCGCACAGCTAATTCAGGTGCATTTCAATCACGTATGAACGAAATACAGACTTGATTTTAATTGAAAACATGATCAATTGAGGCACAAATATTATAAGCATGAATCAAATAAATATTATTCTATCAAAATAATCATCCTAGCTTAAATAAAATTAAGTTATCATTGTTGTAAACAAGAATAGTAAACACTAGCAAACATTATTGAATTAAGTTAAAGAAAAGAAAGATTAAACCCAAATCAAAGTGGCTGTCACCCAAAACTCTGACTGACGAGGGCTCTTTCGTTCCTTCGCTTCGCTCCTTTGCTAATGGCTCTCCAAGGTAGCCAAACAAGGGTTCTTTAATAGGCTAACTTGCTAAAAATATTTATGCAAAGATGATGATAGGCGTGAGGGCTAAGAGAGTTGAGAGAGGAGAGAATGATGAATGAGTAAGGGATGATTAGAAAAGTGAGAATTGGAGTCTTATTTATAGGTGAGGCAAGGGAGCTAATTTGCTAAAAATAGGAGTGTCTATCGTTTGAGAATTCCTCCAAGGGTGGCCAGCCATGATTTGTGGAAATGTGGCTGATTTTTGCTTGATTTAAGTGTCATACATGATCAGGATCAGGACTCGGTCAATTGCAAATCTCCGGGTAAATCTTCGATTTCTTCAACTCTTCAAGGGCCTTGTGCAATTGAACCAAAAATTGATTTATGAACATCCACATGCAGCCAAATTTTGGGTTGACTTAGCCCTCCATTTGGATGGTTTTGTAATCAAAATAAAGCTTTCACACCTGTCCAAAAATAATAGATAATTTAGAGGACCAAAGAAAATAATTTAACCACTTTAATTAATCAATTTACTTAATTAATTAAAACCCAATTTATTATTGAAACATAAAAATAAATTATTAAATATAACTTTATATTTTATTATTTAATTTAATCATGCATAGCCCATTTTATAGATTGAAAAATATAATATGCTTAAATTAATATAAAAGAAGCCATTTTCTGCATGAAAACTATATAATAAAGCATAAAATCACATTTTAATAATTTCTATGTCCCAAATTCATATTTTCATATATTTCATTAATTTATTAAGAAATTACTTGGTTTTAACAACAAATTTAAGTAAAAAGGTGACAAATTATATAGGAAAAATCCTATTGTTTTTCAGTTTACAAAAGCCCCGTACGAACCTTAGGAATAGTTAGGATACATATGTCATGACATAGGATCCGATATGTGTTATCGTGTAAGACCACGTCTGGGACGTTGGCATCGACTTATAATTTATGTGTAAGACCATGTCTAGGATGTTGGCATCATATTTGATTTCGTGTAAGACCCTATCTGGGACAGTGGCATCGATTTTTGATTACATGCAAGACCACGTCTAAAACTTTGGCATTGTACGAGCTTTCTGAGTTATCCGCATATCCTTATGATTCCAAACGGTTCAACGGGCATTCTGAGAAAATAGATGACCATATGAATTTGTATCTGACTCAGGTACATTTGAATTCTATACCATGTTTGGGAATGAAAGGTAAGTATATGTACCTTCGTGAATATATGATATAAGTGTGAATGGCTATGAGAATAAGTTATGATATGTATATGTGAATCTTGTTTAAAAGAAACATAAGAGAAATATGGCTAAGTGAATTTATTTTTTCTTAAATTATATGAATGAATTGATGTTATTTGTTAAGTTTATTTGTATATGGCTTACTAAGCTTTTGAAAGCTTACTTTGTGTGTGTTTGCATTGTTTTATAGATATCGTAGCTATCAGGAGCTCGGAGATCGTCAAGGATCATCACCACACTATCGAACTCTATTATAGTACCTTTTGAAAATGTATATATTATAGTATGACATGTATAGGCTAGAGAATTATGGTTATATTTTGTGATGTGTATATCTAGCCATGTGATATGGCTTGGGTATGGATGAGATTATGAATGAATTTGGTATATGCTTGTGTTCGTAAATGGTATGTTTTGATGTGCTTCTATGGCCTAGTGAAATGGTCAATTTTGGTAAGTTTTGATATGTGCAAAATTGTGAAATTGGTAAGTTTATAGCATATGAATGAAAGAGGTGAATTGGAGTTATGAAACATATGATTCAATATGACTTTGGCTTATGATTGATATGATTGAGTATAGTTTATGAGCTTGAATTTAGTTGATAATAATATAGCATGAATGAAGTATGTTTCGGTACTGAAATTGGCCGAAATTATAGTACAAATGTGTTTTGTTTG
This sequence comes from Gossypium hirsutum, assembly GCF_007990345.1. Taxonomy (NCBI): domain Eukaryota; kingdom Viridiplantae; phylum Streptophyta; class Magnoliopsida; order Malvales; family Malvaceae; genus Gossypium; species Gossypium hirsutum. The sequence goes on from NC_053426.1 coordinate 84,261,331, forward strand.
ATTCTTATAGGTTTGACCCAAATTGGGTGGCAAATTGGCTTTTCAAATGGCCTATTTTTGTCAACACGGGCAGAGACATGGGCGTGTGTCTCAGACGTGTGCGGTCATGTTGCATGGTCGTGTGTCCCCTAGGGTACCCTACGATTTTAAGTCAGTCTTGAGCACGGCCAAGGCACATGGGCGTATGCTTAGCCGTGTGACCCAAGTTAGTTTCAACCATGGCCAAGACACACAGGCATGTCTTGTGGCCGTGTGATTAAGTTAGTATGTATGCCCTGATTTGACACCGTCTAGACACACGAGCGTGTCTAATGCCATGTGAGGCACACGGCCTATTCACATGGGTGTGTGACCTCTGTAACTTAGAAAATTTATTTAAATTTCAAAAAATTTTGTATGTGTTCGGTTTGGTCCTGACTCATTTCTAATGCATGCTTAAGTTTTCGTAAACCTTCTAAAGGGACTCTATGGTAATGTTTGACTATGGTTGTGGATGATGTATATTAAATATTCTTAGAATGTTTCGATTTGTTTGGTAACGCCTTTAACCCTAGTCCGGCTACGGATACGAGTTAGGGGTGTTACAAACACACCATGTAATTAATCGCACTTTATCAAGCCAAATGAACTTACCTAGACTGAATTGTAATAGTGACAGAAGTTTAAGGACTATTCCACAATTTTCCTTTTTCCATGTAAGTCAATAGGGTCTTGATCTAAAATGTAAAATTTTCCCTTAATTAGCTTATATTCATATACCAATTAATTCTGCATTTTATACTTTTTTATTTTTTTGAAATTATACAATTGCCCCCAACTTTTACAACATTTAGAATTTAGTCCCTTAACCCGAAAATCATCAAATTACCCATTTTCAGTAAATCAACTTACATTCAAATATTCAAGGCTTTTGAACAGTCCTAAACACAATTCATTTTCACTATTAAACCATGCAATTTTAACCATTTAACAATTTAATCCTTAAATAAAAAAGTAACTAAAATCACTTTACAAAACAACCAAAAATCACAATCAAACCTTCAAACACATAATTATCATAAAAAAATAAAGATTCGTCAATGGAAACTTCTAAAATCTTTAACAGATTCAAACACGGAGGTATGGGTTAGTTGGACCTAGTTGTAACGATCTCAAAAACATAAAAATTACAAGAAAACGGGCCAATTTCCATACCATACAAATCCAAGGGGTTGGCCAAAGCTTCTTAGGTCTTCAATGGTGATTTTGGCAAGTGATAAAGAAGACGAAGAAGAAAATGTCTAATTCTTTCAATTTGTTTTGTTTAATTTTGATTTAATTATAAAATTACCATCCAATATGTTTTAATTAATTAATTTTGTCCCTTTTTTCGTCCAATAACGTTCAACAAGGGTTAATTACTTCATTAGCTCTCCCACATTTATTAGTTAAGCTATTAAATCATTTAAATGCAATAACTACTACGTTTTGCACCTTTTACAATTTAGTTCTTTTTCTTTAATAACTATCTAAACGTTAAAATTTATTAACTAAATTTTAATACGACTCTAATGACTCTATAAATATTCTAAAAGTAATATTTACGGGCGGACACAACAAAAATTTGTGGTCCCAAAGTCACCATTCCATCTGGGACACCCCTAAAGTGACCCTAGTCGGAAAGTGGTTTCGGGACCACGAAACTGAGTCTTATAAATAATTAAAGGTTATATTCTGTGTTTATGATGTGAGTAAATGCTTGTGTGATAGTTCCATACTTCAATTTGGTGAGTGTATGTGAAAATTATTAGTAGGGACTTATGTGAGACAATTTAGAAATATGCTAGGCAAGTGCTAAAGTGGCCTATTAGTATATGTGGGAAAGTGCTTGTCCTTGCATGTCAAATTAGCCAAACTATAGGTAGTGGCCGGCCATGCTACAAATTGTATAATCAAGTGTGAATTTTATATTAACTTTAATTAACTAGGTGCCATATTAGTATGGAGGATGTAATAAAATAAAGAATTGATAACTAAAGGAAGGGATGGGTGAAAGAAAAAAAAAAGAGATAATCATACATGTTTCTTCCTAGCCGAATCTAAAGAAAAAAAAAGGGGAACAAGAGCATTTGGTGATGAAAACAAGTTGTGTTCTTTGGTTCTTCTTGGCCGAATTGAAAGGAGGAAGAAGAGAGTGAAGCCATCGGTCATCTTAGGTCAATATTAAGGTAAGGTGTTCATATTAGTTCTTGAAATTTTAGTTGATCTTGAGTGAGATATCAAGTTATTTTTTTTGTAACCCATGATGAAATTTTGATTTTTGGATTGAGTAAGGTTTTCGACTATGGTAGCTAATAATGGTGAGTTTTGTTGTTTCATGTTAAAGTTAGGTGAATGAGGATAGATGAGTGTTTGAACCATAAAAAGAATTCGGCTACCTTGTTATGAACTAGGGCCGATTGTGAGTTGGTTGTGGTTGAATATTACATGCTTGGTAGAATGGTGGATGAAAGTGCCGAATGTGGTCTTTGGTTTGGCATGAGGTGATAAATAAAGGTTTAAAGGTAGCCTAAGTTAATTGATACTCACTAATGATTTCGAATGGAAGCTTTGTTAAGTGTGAAATGAGTGGCCGAGAGAGAGAACTATAGACTATTGCCGAAAGTATGTTGGGTTGATAGAGTCTCCAAATTGATTTTATGTGAGTATGCATGACCGAATATAATCGGCCACATGAGTAAAGAAATGGGTTATTTGATATGTGGTAAAAGTTAAGTGTTAAACGAAATGGAAATGATATCATATTGGAATATGTATACTTGACCACATGAATGAACACATAGATTGGTGTTGCATGTATTCGGTTATAAGTAAGCATATTGGTGGCTTAATCTTGGCTTAGACAATCGGCTAAAAGAGATTGTGGGTTAATATGTTGAGTTGATTCATGATTTCATATGTATGTGACTTTAATGTCTAATGTATATATATGGGTTAAGTACCTTGATTTTCTCTTTTCGATTTTCAAATGATTAAATCAATTTATTTGTTAAATTAAGCTCAAGAGCAAAGGGGAACTAAATCCGATAAAGGGAAGGAAAAAAGTGATCGAATAGCCGCCGAAATCGTTCGACCACATCCGAGGTAAGTTTTAAGTGATTAAAAGTTGAGTAAATTCAGTCATAATAGGACATAATGAGTTGATTTAATAAGATATGATGTGACCATGATATGTCTTAAACTCAAATGGTAAGTTCATAAGTGTTTGGACTTGGAAATTTAAGAGCAAATTGTAATAATTTGCTTTGGACAGCAGCAGTAACGTGATTTTAGAAAATCACTATAAATTGTTGGTGTGGAATTATAGGCTGAATAAAATATGTAATCAAAGCTTATTTAGTCTAGTTTCTTATAAAAGAGACCGTGGAAGCAAAGAAATTTCCTATAAAGAGATATTTAAAGTTGTGTGGGACTGTCAGAATGACTCCGAAATCCCCTGTTCTGTTTTTAGAAAAATCATTATAATTTGTATAAAAATAGTTATAAGATAAAATTTATATGCCTAGACTCCTTAATGAGTCTAGTTTCAAATGAAATCAAATAGAACACATTTTTAATTCCGTACAATGAGAAATTTGATTCGTAGTGAAGAGTGGTCAGATTAGTCAAATAGTGAAACAGGGGAAACTTTAAGAAAAATCTGGTATTGATTGGCCAAACCAAAAATTCTGAAAATTTTTTGGATAAGATATGTATGAGTCTATTTCCAGGGAAAATTAACGGCACTCCATTTGGAGTTTCGTAGCTCCATTTACGAATAATTTAATGACTATTGCTCAGAAAAAAAAACAGCTTGTGCTGAATTTGGGATTTTGTTGTAAACCTTAATAAAACCATTTGAGTTGCTTATAAGCTATCGATTAAACATTGGTAATCAAAGTACCAAATCCGTATTAAAGTGAAGCTATAAGCCAGAAATGACTAGTATACCTAGTCAATTTTGTTATGATGAAATTGATGTACAAGTATATATATGTGATAGGGCCGAGTGGCCAATGTGATGAATGTGAAAGTATATATATGCGTGATAAGGCCGAATGGCCAATGTGATGAATGTCAACATGTGTATGTGTGATTAGGCCGAATGGCCAATGTGATGAATGTGAACATGTGTATGTGTGATAAGGCCGAATGGCCAATGTGATGAATGTGAACATGCATATATGAGATAAGGCCGAATGGCCAATGTGATGAATGAGAAAGTGTATATATGTGATAAGGTCGAATGGCCAATGTGATGGATGTGGAAGTGTATAAATGTGATAAGTCCCGAAGGGCAATTGTGTCAGTGCTATATCCGGGTTAAAACCCCGCAGGCTTTATGCGAGAATATTATCCTGATTAATGTCCGTAGGCTTCGTGCTCGTACTATATCCGAGCTTTAAAGACCCGACGGCTAAATGCTAGGATTCAAGTAAGACTTTGATAATGAGTATCTGCATTAAGTTACCATCAAATAAGTATTATGTATTCAAGATGTTCAGATACGTATTACTTACTCATCGATGGAGTGATTTCGAGGTGAATTATCAGTATCAAAGGGGTAGGTAAATGTGATTAATATTATAACTCCAAATGTGAGAATGATCTAATTGGTAATGGTATGTTTGTATAATAAAGTATGCGATGAAATATTCTTATGTATTAGTGCATATTCTGCCCAAAAGCCTTATGATCTGAGTATGGGTTGGGTTGAGCTAGATGTACCAGTACAAGGTAAGGATTATGATTTGTAAGCTTACATATATGTGATAAGGAATATGTTGGTTCTTTATGTGCCTATGGTAATTTAGTACTTGTCATGTTGAAATACTTAAAAGTATGGATGTGATTATGAACAAGTAGAAAGGATTATTGAAAGTTGAAAATCGATGAAGAATGTGCTTTGGAAATATTTGACCATCTAGGTCATTATTATTCGAAAGTATATATGTGGCAGCCAAGTGCTGCGTTTAATGATATTATAGATCGAGATGAAGCTCTAGATTAACTTCATCGAACAGTTGAAATGAATGACCAATAATAGTGATTGAGAACACTTTGTCTTGCTTAAAACATACCAAGCATTAAATGCTTACTCCGTTTCTCTGTTTCTCTGTTTTATAGATTTTGGCTCGTCAGCTATCGGACTCGGGATTTTTGGAAGTCGAAGTCTCCCACACTATCAAAGCCCCCTTTTGGTACAATTTTGGTTGAACTTTGAAATGGCATGTATAGGACTACCCTTTTGTTGTTGGTCATGTACCCTTCGGTTTTGTGTAAATTTGGATAGCCATGCGAAAATGGCTTAAATATACTTTGATCATAGCATTATAATCGTTTTGTATGTTGTCCGTCGAGAGGTATGGAAATGTTGGTAACGGTTAGCCATGGGAAAGGTTATTCTTGATCACTTTTGGAATATGTATGACAAACTCTAGTTGATCCATGGAGGATCATGAAATAGGTAAAGTCTACCTTAAAGGCAGATGCTGACAGCAGCAGTGATGTGGATGTGAAAAATCACTAAAAATAGTAGGAATGGAATTAAATAGTGAATAAATTATGTAAATGAACCTTGATGAATCTATTTTCGTAGGAAAGTAACGAAACGATCATATGGATAGTATGTTAAGAGATATTCAGGTTCTTGTGAGACAGGGCCATAACGGTTTCTGGATTCCCTGTTCCGACTTTATAAATTCATTATAAATTAACCAGAGATAATTAGGAGTCATTCCATATATGTATAGATTCCTCTTTGAGTCTAGTTTCTATAGAAACAAACGGCATCAGCATTGAAGCCCTGTACAGGGAGATATCCAAGTCGTTATGCGCGAAGGTCAGTGTAGTTGATCCCTGTAACATGGGAGACTTTAACTAATAAAATGTACTAATTGGCCCAACCAAAAATTATAGAAAAAAAATTGTAGATGCATATATGAGTCTAGTTTCAGGGAAAAATCACGAAACTAATTTTTGAGTTGTGGAACTCAAGATATGATTTTTAAGGTGACAGCAACACAGTTAGCCAGCTGTCTGGAAATTTTTAAAATGGACTGCGATTGTAAGCGAAATTAGTCTATGAACCCCTCGTGTCCGACTCCGGCGACGGTCTCGGGTACGGGGTGTTACAATTTTATTGGTATCAGAGCTACGGTTTAGTCGATTCTAGGACTACCGTAATACATTTGGGTCTAGCTATACATGCCATTATCTGATTATTTGATAGTGTGGTGATTTCTGACAATTGAAAATGTGTTTATTTATTGTAATGAATTCCGATCCCGATCGAGCTGTAGCAGATGGTATTGAGAGGACTGAGACATGCTTATGACGTGTCAATATTGAGAAGGGTATAACATAAGTAAGTTTTGAGTAATTGAATTTGGTATTTAACTTAAAATGCCATGATATACATGTATGATAGATGAATGATGTCCCATTGTCCTTATCATAATAAGGTTATTAGAGAAATGAACAAAGGAAGAGATTGGGGATATATGCTTTTGTGTGATTGCTTATTGAGCTGAAAGTTTAGTAAAAGAAGCATACATGTATTAGATTTGAATGATATTTACAACTTAAAGTCAAGAATCATGTTATATGTTTACATGTGAATGAATTGATTAAATTATAAATGTGATTTGTGCCATGTGAAACATGATAACATGTGAATAAATATGTATGAGACTCAGTGATGTGAATCCGAGTTTAAAGACCCGCTGACTATATGAAGAGATTATGTCCGGGTAAAGACCCGATGGCTATGTACAGAGATTATGTCCGGATTAAAATTTGCTGGCTTTGTGTGGAGATTTCATCCGAGCTAAAGGTCTCGACAATGATCCGGGCTAAGTCCCAAAGAGCATTCATGCTAGTGATATATCCGGGCTAAGTCCCGAAGAGCATTCATGCTAGTGATATATCTGGGCTAAGTCCCGAAGAGCATTCATGCTAGTGATGTATCCGGGCTAAGTCCCGAAGAGCATTCATGCTAGTGATATATCCGGGCTAAGTCCAGAAGAGCATTCATGCTAGTGATATATCCGGGCTAAGTCCCGAAGAGCATTCATGCTAGTGATGTATCTGGGCTAAGTCCCAAAGAGCATTCATGCTAGTGATATATCCGGGCTAAGTCCAGAAGAGCATTCATGCTAGTGATATATCCGGGCTAAGTCCCGAAGAGCATTCATGCTAGTGATGTATCCGGGCTAAGTCCCGAAGAGCATTCATGCTAGTGATGTATCCGGGGTAAGTTTCGAAGAGCATTCGTGCTAGTGATATATCCGTGCTAAACCCCGAAGAGCATTCGTGCTGGTGTTATATCCGGGCTAGGTCCCGAAGAGCAATCATGCTGGTGACGTGTATTCGGGCCTTCGTGCCTAGTAGGCTTCGTGCCGGTAATTTGAGCAAAGTTTAAGTATTCATTACTATACGAATTCAAATTTAAATGAGATGATATGTTTAAAAGTGTACATACATGATGTTTATAGACTTGGTTAAGTCATTTCAATGTGTAATAACGAATGAATAAGAGCACTATGTGTGTGAATGATTAGAGGCACTGTGTGTGTGCGAATTCCTTTAATCGAGCACTATAGTGCGAGATCGGTCAGTGGGCACTAAGTGTGTGAAGTGGAATTCATGTAAGACCTCGTCTGGGACGAAGGCATTGATTTGAGATAGTGTGTAAGACCATGTCTGGGACATGGCATCGGCTCGATATGTGAGCATATGTAAGACCATATCTAGGACATGGCATTGTAAGAGCTATATGTGCTTAATGAGTATCCGTAATGATTTCGAATGATTCAACGGGTATATTTAAGATGATAAATAAAGTAAGATCAGAATAAGTGATACAGGTATGTACAGAAGGTATGTGAAAATCAAATGAAAGTAAAAAAATTTGTGAGTTCATATTATATTATGTTATGTGTACTAAATAAGTTGAATAGTGAGATATGATGGAGTTATTAAGAATATTTATTGGGATGTTTGAGCATATGTGTACTTTTGGTCAAATTACAGCTTATACATGAATGAAAATGTGGGCTACAAATATGTGAGTTGATGATGTGAATTATACATGTTAATATGTGCTTAATATGTGTTTGAAATGCATTGGTGAATTAAATTAAGTGATTATTGCTTATGAAATCAAGAAAATGAGATATATGTGCATACTTGTAGAAATGTTTATGTATTTGTTTTAAGATAAGAAAATGATTTTATGGATCGATGCGAAATCAGTAATGAATTACAATTGCTATCGATGAGCTAATGTTTATATGGATATAATTCAATAAGAGGACGTTATCCTAAACTATGCATCGGTAAAAATTTTCGAGGACGAAAATCCCTAAAGGGGGAAGAGTTGTGACACCCCTAAAGTGACCCTAGTCGGAAAGTGGTTTCGGGACCACGAAATCGAGTCTTATAAATAATTAAAGGTTATATTCTGTGTTTATGATGTGAGTAAATGCTTGTGTGATAGTTCCATACTTCAATTTGGTGAGTGTATGTGAAAATTATTAGTAGGGACTTATGTGAGACAATTTAGAAATATGCTAGGCAAGTGCTAAAGTGGCCTATTAGTATATGTGGGAAAGTGCTTGTCCTTGCATGTCAAATTAGCCAAACTATAGGTAGTGGCCGGCCATGCTACAAATTGTATAATCAAGTGTGAATTTTATATTAACTTTAATTAACTAGGTGCCATATTAGTATGGAGGATGTAATAAAATAAAGAATTGATAACTAAAGGAAGGGATGGGTGAAAGAAAAAAAAAAGAGATCATCATACATGTTTCTTCCTAGCCGAATCTAAAGAAAAAAAAAGGGGAACAAGAGCATTTGGTGATGAAAACAAGTTGTGTTCTTTGGTTCTTCTTGGCCGAATTGAAAGGAGGAAGAAGAGAGTGAAGCCATCGGTCATCTTAGGTCAATATTAAGGTAAGGTGTTCATATTAGTTCTTGAAATTTTAGTTGATCTTGAGTGAGATATCAAGTTATTTTTTTTGTAACCCATGATGAAATTTTGATTTTTGGATTGAGTAAGGTTTTCGACTATGGTAGCTAATAATGGTGAGTTTTGTTGTTTCATGTTAAAGTTAGGTGAATGAGGATAGATGAGTGTTTGAACCATAAAAAGAATTCAGCTTCCTTGTTATGAACTAGGGCCGATTGTGAGTTGGTTGTGGTTGAATATTACATGCTTGGTAGAATGGTGGATGAAAGTGCCGAATGTGGTCTTTGGTTTGGCATGAGGTGATAAATAAAGGTTTAAAGGTAGCCTAAGTTAATTGATACTCACTAATGATTTCGAATGGAAGCTTTGTTAAGTGTGAAATGAGTGGCCGAGAGAGAGAACTATAGACTATTGCCGAATGTATGTTGGGTTGATAGAGTCTCCAAATTGATTTTATGTGAGTATGCATGACCGAATATAATCGGCCACATGAGTAAAGAAATGGGTTATTTGATATGTGGTAAAAGTTAAGTGTTAAACGAAATGGAAATGATATCATATTGGAATATGTATACTTGACCACATGAATGAACACATAGATTGGTGTTGCATGTATTCGGTTATAAGTAAGCATATTGGTGGCTTAATCTTGGCTTAGACAATCGGCTAAAAGAGAGTGTGGGTTAATATGTTGAGTTGATTCATGATTTCATATGTATGTGACTTTAATGTCTAATGTATATATATGGGTTAAGTACCTTGATTTTCTCTTTTCGATATTCAAATGATTAAATCAATTTATTTGTTAAATTAAGCTCAAGAGCAAAGGGGAACTAAATCCGATAAAGGGAAGGAAAAAAGTGATCGAATAGCCGCCGAAATCGTTCGACCACATCCGAGGTAAGTTTTAAGTGATTAAACGTTGAGTAAATTCCGTCATAATAGGACATAATGAGTTGATTTAATAAGATATGATGTGACCATGATATGTCTTAAACTCAAATGGTAAGTTCATAAGTGTTTGGACTTGGAAATTTAAGAGCAAATTGTAATAATTTGCTTTGGACAGCAGCAGTAACGTGATTTTAGAAAATCACTATAAATTGTTGGTGTGGAATTATAGGCTGAATAAAATATGTAATCAAAGCTTATTTAGTCTAGTTTCTTATAAAAGAGACCGTGGAAGCAAAGAAATTTCCTATAAAGAGATATTTAAAGTTGTGTGGGACAGTGCAGAATGACTCCGAAATCCCCTGTTCTGTTTTTAGAAAAATCATTACAATTTTTATAAAAATAGTTATAAGATAAAATTTATATGCCTAGACTCCTTAATGAGTCTAGTTTCAAATGAAATCAAATAGAACACATTTTTAATTCCGTACAATGAGAAATTTGTTTCGCAGTGAAGAGTGGTCAGATTAGTCAAACAGTGAAACAGGGGAAACTTTAAGAAAAATCTGGTATTGATTGGACAAACCAAAAATTCTGAAAATTTTCTGGATAAGATAAGTATGAGTCTATTTCCAGGGAAAATTAACGGCACTCCATTTGGAGTTTCGTAGCTCCATTTACGAATAATTTAATGACTGTTGCTTGGAAAAAAAAACAGCTTGTGCTGAATTTGGGATTTTGTTGTAAACCTTAATAAAACCATTTGAGTTGCTTATAAGCTATCGATTAAACATTGGTAATCAAATTACCAAATCCGTATTAAAGTGAAGCTATAAGCCAGAAATGACTAGTATACCTAGTCAATTTTGTTATGATGAAATTGATGTACAAGTATATATATGTGATAGGGCCGAGTGGCCAATGTGATGAATGTGAAAGTATATATATGCGTGATAAGGCCGAATGGCCAATGTGATGAATGTGAACATGTGTATGTGTGATAAGGCCGAATGGCCAATGTGATGAATGTGAACATGTGTATGTGTGATAAGGCCGAATGGCCAATGTGATGGATGTGAACATGCATATATGAGATAAGGCCGAATGGCCAATGTGATGAATGAGAAAGTGTATATATGTGATAAGGCCGAATGGCCAATGTGATGGATGTGGAAGTGTATAAATGTGATAAGTCCCGAAGGGCAATTGTGTCAGTGCTATATCCGGGTTAAAACCCCGCAGGCTTTATACGAGAATATTATCCTGATTAATGTCCGTAGGCTTCGTGCTCGTACTATATCCGAGCTTTAAAGACCCGACAGCTAAATGCTAGGATTCAAGTAAGACTTTGATATTGAGTATCTGCATTAAGTTACCATCAAATAAGTATTATGTATTCAAGATGTTCAGGTACGTATTACTTACTCATCGGTGGAGTGATTTCGAGGTGAATTATCAGTATCAAAGAGGTAGGTAAATGTGATTAATATTATAACTCCAAATGTGAGAATGATATAATTGGTAATGGTATGTTTGTTTAATAAAGTATGCGATGAAATATTCTTATGTATTAGTGCATATTCTGCCCAAAAGCCTTATGATCTGAGTATGGGTTGGGTTGAGCTAGATGTGCCAGTACAAGGTAAGGATTATGATTTGTAAGCTTACATATATGTGATAAGGAATATGTTGGTTCTTTATGTGCCTATGGTAATTTAGTACTTGTCATGTTGAAATACTTAAAAGTATGGATGTGATTATGAACAAGTGGAAAGGATTATTGAAAGTTGAAAATCGATGAAGAATGTGCTTTGGAAATATTTGACCATCTAGGTCATTATTATTCGAAAGTATATATGTTGCAGCCAAGTGCTGCGTTTAATGATATTATAGATCGAGATGAAGCTCTAGATTAACTTCATCGAACAGTTGAAATGAATGACCAATAATAGTGATTGAGAACACTTTGTCTTGCTTAAAACTTACTAAGCATTAAATGCTTACTCCGTTTCTCTGTTTCTCTGTTTTATAGATTTTGGCTCGTCAGCTATCGGACTCAGGATTTTTGGAAGTCGAAGTCTCCCACACTATCAAAGCCCCCTTTTGGTACAATTTTGGTTGAACTTTGAAATGGCATGTATAGGACTACCCTTTTGTTGTTGGTCATGTACCCTTCGGTTTTGTGTAAATTTGGATAGCCATGCAAAAATGGCTTAAATATACTTTGATCATAGCATTATAATCGTTTTGTATGTTGTCCGTCGAGAGGTATGGAAATGTTGGTAACGGTTAGCCATGGGAAAGGTTATTCTTGATCACTTTTGGAATATGTATGACAAACTCTAGTTGATCCATGGAGGATCATGAAATAGGTAAAGTCTACCTTAAAGGCAGATGCTGACAGCAGCAGTGATGTGGATGTGAAAAATCACTAAAAATAGTAGGAATGGAATTAAATAGTGAATAAATTATGTAAACGAACCTTGATGAATCTATTTTCATAGGAAAGTAACAAAACGATCATATGGACAGTATGTTAAGAGATATTCAGGTTCTCGTGAGACAGGGCCAGAACGGTTTCTGGATTCCCTGTTCCGACTTTAGAAATTCATTATAAATTAACCAGAGATAATTAGGAGTCATGCTATATATTTATAGATTTCTCTTTGAGTCTAGTTTCTATAGAAACAAATTACATCAGCATTGAAGCCCTGTACAGGGAGATATCCAAGTCGTTATGCGCAAAGGTCAGTGTAGTCGATCCCTGTAACATGGGAGACTTTAACTAATAAACTGTACTAATTGGCCTGACTAAAAATTATAGAAAAAAATTGTAGATGCATATATGAGTCTAGTTTCAGGGAAAAATCACGAAACTGATTTTCAAGTTGTGGAACTTAAGATATGATTTTTAAGGTGACAGCGACACAGTTAGCCAGCTGTCTGGAAATTTTTAAAATGGACTGCGATAGTAAGCGAAATTAGTCTGTGAACCCCTCGTGTCCGACTCCGGCAACGGTCTCGGGTACGGGGTGTTACACCATCACCACTGAAAAACAGGCTGTTACAACTCGTCCCCTTACTAAATTTCATCCTTGAAATTGTTAACTGAGAATAAATTTAGATACTATAGTTTCATCGTTTCCTCTATTTCCCAGTTAGCCTCTTCAATACCATGTCAATGCCACAAGACTTTTACCAACGGTACTCGTTTATTCTGAATTTCTTTGACTTTCCAGGCTAAAACTTTCACCGGTTCTTCAAAATTCATCAAATCTAGCTATAATTCAATTTCACTATGAGGAATCACATGTGAAGGATTAGATCTGTACCATCTCAGCATTGAAACATGGAACACATTATTAATTTTTTCAAGTTCTGGAGGCAAAGCTAATCTATAAGCTACAAGACCAACTCTTTCAATAATTTCATACACCTGATAAATCTAAGACTCAGCTTTCCTTTCCTGCTAAATCGTAGTACTTTCTTCCACGCTGAAACTTTTAAGAATACTCAATTGCCAACAACAAATTCTATATCTTTTCTTTTCAAATCTGCATATGATTTCTGACGATCAGATGTAGCTTTCAAAAAATCTTGAATAATTTAAACATTGTCTTTAGTTTCTCGAATCAAATCAATCTTAACATCTTAGATTCACTCAGCTCAGACTAATACTATGATGTTTTACACTTTCTTCCGTATAAAGCTTCAAACAGTACCATTTTAATACTAGACTGATAACTATTATTATAAGCAAATTCAATTAATAGTAAATATTATTCCCAGCTACCCTCAAACTCGACTATACAACATCGTAACATATCATCTAGAATCTATATTACTCGTTCTGATTGCCCTTCAGTCTGAGGAGGAAACATTGTACTGAAATTGAATTTAGTGCCCAAAGCCTTGTAAAGTTTACCCCAAAATCTCGATGTAAACCTCGGATCACAATCATAAATAATAGATGTCGAAACTCTGTGTAATCTTACAATCTCAGACACATATAATTCCACTAGCCTCTCAAGTGAGTAATTTGTTCTTACTGGAATAAAGTGTGTCGATTTATTCAATCTGACAAAAATCACCCAAATCGAATGTTTCTCTTTCGGAGTTACAGAGCATTATCGGAGTTTACAGTTCAATTACAAGTAATTTAAGTCATTTATTATTCATTTTCAAAAATCAATCACAATCAATCATAATTTCCCTTATATGGGTCCACGAGGCCCAAAATACATATTAAAATCGAGTTGGGACAAATTGAGATCACATAAAATTTTTCGTGAAATCTTAAAATTTTTCTTAGGTGTAGGGGACACATGCCCGTATGGCCAGCCACACGGCCAATAGCATACCCGTGTCCCAAGCCGTGTGGGCTTTTGATGTGAGGCACATGGTCGTGTTCCAGCCTGTTTCCTTACTCGTGTAACTCTCTGCTTTGGGTCACACGGCCAGCCACATACCTGTGTGCTAAACCGTGCGGACAATTTAATTTTTGAAAATTAGGTGCAGGGGTTACACGGCCAGGATACACGCCCATGTGATGGGCCGTCTGTCTCACACTGTTGAGACACATGCCCGTGTCTCTTCCCGTATGCTCAATTCTAAGTATTCTGTTTCTCGATTTTTAAGATGCAGGGACACACGGCCAAACCACACGCCAGTGCGTATGGCTGTGTGTCACACATGGTTGAGACACACGTCCGTGTGTCTTCCCGTGTGGAAAAAAATAAGGCCATTTTCCAAGCCTTATTTTTCACCCTTTTTACCTTGCACCTATATGATCACTTCAATATAATCAACGACCAATTCAAGGCATATAAATCAAACTAATATTTAAGTTTTATCAATGACTTGTTGCTCACACTTTCATGTATTCATCTTATACTTTTCTAATCATATATTTGCGCAAGTGTGATTATATCTAAGTATGTTAAATATGTTATCACTAGCCATTCGAATGGCTAATTACAACCTAAACATTTACATACCCTTACTTGTCACCATTAGCCTATAAATGCCATTATACCAAAATAAGTTTCCTATTTTTACCAAAACATGCTAGAGGATAATGTGAAGATGCTCTGACCGATCTCCAACCTTTACGAGCTTTCGAGTACTTTAAAACAGAGGAAAGAAAATCGAGTAAAAATTTCAAATGCTTAGTAAGTTCGTATAATAAGAACTTAACTTACCATATATTTTCATTAAAGATAAGCACAGAAAAATGCATCCAAGCAATTTGGCTAATAGCCTAAAACACTTCACCAATCATGCCAGTTAAGTAATTCACATAATATCAAGAACATGGGTGAGCTCATCATTTAATGATTTTCATATATGTATATTTTCCATATCGTTATTCCATATTACATGTACATTTCCATGACAAATCATTTCAAGTTCAATTCAACCATGTCAGAACTTACCCATTGAATTTATTTGAAATATCGATGGATATGCTTATGTAGTACACTTAAAGTGTACAAAACTAAAATCCGTCAATTCATATCTAGGGGTACCCAATTAGGGCACATAATCAGGAAGCACACTCCCGAGCCATTTATTAGGATGCTCAGATGAGCCCATGTAACAGGATGCTTATTCGGGCTAAACAGGAAACTCCTAAGAGTTTAGAACATGAAGCTCATTAAGCTTAATAAGTAACTCCGAAGAGTTATTAATAGGGAACTCCAAATAGCATAACAAGGATTTCAAGTGAGCCATGTCAGGAAGCTCATAAGAGCTTATATCAGGACGCTCATGAAGAGCTACGTTTGTGTCCGCAATAAATACAGGATCACAACTGATCAAATCATGTAACAAGATGTTCACAAAGAGCTGCGGTAGTGCGTAACATATGCAGGATCACTACCGATCAGGATGCTTTCAGGAACTATATAACATGAATGCTTGAGAAGGCTTTAAACAGGATTGCTCATCCGTGTTATATTCTGTTCGCAACATATGCAGGACCATAATCAATACGGGGAAAATGCTGTATCCACCAAATTTCATTATTCATACGGGACTTAACATTTATCCAGCTTTATCGATCATGTATTCAATTTCACATCAATAGCATTTACACGATTCATACATATAACATTCAATTTAAGCATATAAATAAACATGATTTAGTTACACGAACTTACCTCGTTACTTGTTCGTACACAGAAATCTACTAATCCGGCATTTTTTCTTTTCCTTGATCTAACTTCGTATTTGAGGATTCCAGATCGAAATAAATGAATTTAACATCAATTTAATCCATTTCATACTCAATTGAAATCAATTCATTTCCTATGTAAAATTACTATTTTGTCCCTATACTTTTCATAAATGACAATTTTGTCCCTAAGCTCGAAAAATGAAATTCATGCAATTTAATCCTTCCTTCAAGCCTAACTAAATTTTACATGTTACAATAATATTCCATGAATTTCACAAAAATCAAATTTTTTCCATGGGTTTTACCACTTTTCAATTTATTCCCTAAATCATAATTTCATCAAAATTCTCTTTGTAAAAGTTGTTTATCTACTAACAACCTTTCATTTTCTACCATAAATTTCAAATTTTCAGCATATTCATCCATGGAAAAATTTCAATACTTTGATAACTTTAAAAATTGATCCCTAAAATAGGTAGATTAGGTTATTCCTATCTCAAAAATATAAAAATTACTAGAAATGGGACAAGATTACTTACCCAATTAGGCTTGCTTGATTTTCTTTCTCTTTCCTAGGGTTTCCATAGAATTTGGGGTGAAGATGATATAAACTGATGATATTAAACATTTATTTAATTTATCATCTTTTATTTATTTCCATTTTCAATTTAGTCCTTTTCTTTTTCTAATTTTTCATGGATGATTCACCAAAAATATCTACTAACTTTTCTTAATGGTCTAATTACCATATACGGACCTCAAGTTTTGAATTCCATAGCTATTTGATACTTATAGCTACTAGAACTCAACTTTTACATTTTATGCAATTTGGTCTTTTCCTCAATTAAACATGAAATAGGTAAAGTTTTCTTATCAAAATTTTCACACGTCTTTCCTATCATAATACAGACCATGAAATATTATTAAAATAATTTTTTTCTGACTTAGATTTGTGGTCCCAAAACCACTGTTCTGATTTCACTGAAAATAGGTTGTTACAAAAATGGGCTAGATACATTAGTTTTAAGATTGAAACCACCCACCAGAGATTTAAAAGTTAGAAAATTTGCCTAATGGCCACTCCCACATTTCCCTTACTTTACCATTTAATCCTTTCCCTCCAAAATTCTGAATTTTAAGGTTTATTTGCCATGGAAATACTCTAAATTTCCCTCCGTTTTACAATTAAATCCTATTTCATTAATATTTAAATTTTACTCAAATTACCCCCAAAAAATTATTTTAAAATTATTTTTAGCCCAAATTGAATATTTTCACTAACAATTATTTAAAATCTTTAAAATTAATTTTTTGAATATATTTTTTAGTTTTTCGATAATTTTTTAATCGATTTTAGACTAAATTAACCACCTAAGTTAAATTAAAAATTACTAGAAACACTATAAATTCCTAGTTTTACACTCGAAACCCGAAAAATATACCGGAGACTAGTAGACCGGGTTTAGAGATATTACAACTCTCCCCCTCTAAAAAGAAATTTCTTCCTGGAAATTTATCTACATCAAAGAGATATAGATACTGCATCTTCCGACTCCTAGGTGGCTTCCTCAGTCTTGTGATTTTGCCGCAAAACTTTCACTATAACACCCTTTACCCGTATTCGACATCGGAACAGGGTACGAGGTGTTACCGGACTCAAACATGAGCAAGCATATAAAACCGAGATATAATTCTCCATCCAATTTAAAAATTTTCACATACATTCTTATCGTCCTTGTAACAGGCCTACAAGCCCAAAACATGCATCGGGGGTGGTTCGGGGCTAAACCGTGAATTTTGGAAAATTTTTCATTAAATAGGGTCACAAGCCGTGTGGACATAAGGATACGCTCGTGTGCCCTTAACACGTCTGTGTCCCCAGACCGTGTACCTCTCTGTTTTTGACGTCAGCATCAATTTAAGATTACACGGCCAAGTCACACGCCCGTGTGCTAGGCCGTGTGGTGAATTTAATTTTTGCATTTAAGGTGCAGACTTCACATGGCCTAGGTACACGCCCATGTCCTATGGTCGTGTCCTCTACACGGCTGAGACACACAACTGTGTCTTTGCCCTTGTGTTTACTACCATGCATACTAACTTGAACAATTTGGGTGCAGGGGACACACGGCCAGACAACACGCCCATGGGGGTGACACACGGCATAGACACATGCCCGTGCGTCTACCCGTGTGGACATCTTTGAGGCTATTTTCAAAGCCCTCTTGTCACCCTCAACAAACCATACACACACTCATGTGACAATGGTGATTATCATGGCATAAATGGACTAATTAGACATCCATAACTTTAACTTATGCATGATAAATTTATGTCAAGTATACATAATTGGGACTCCATGACTTGATAGGTTCATTCAATCCACCTCTTTGCCTTTATTCATATTATGACCATGCCAATTAACACTCTTTATCCAGCAAGCATAAATTCCATATTTCATTATCCATTGTTAACAACCAATTAGGCACAAACCACAAGAATAAAACACATTTCATGCATGTATCAATATTTAGGGATTTCAACCCCATAATCAATATGAGCCATATTTCTTGGCCATATTCAAAATGGAATAATATACCAAAATGAGCCATCACTTTGGCTAACAAATGCAAAGCCCCAAACTCGGCCTAGACATTATGGCTGAATCTACAATGTCGCATTGAAGTGTTTTTCGAAACACATAATTGCATTGGAAACTCGTTCTATAGTAAAACCTCTTTGCGATCTTAAAGAAAATTTAGGATATCGTGTTCACTATTAAGACTCAAGTCGTTGTAGCAAAGTGTTGATATAAACCAAAGTAATAAATCCCAAATTAAAATAAAAACTTAAAGAGGCCTTATTACAAAATAAACCAAAATTAAATTACTTAAAAATTAAAAGTTAAATGGGAAGCAAATGCGATTGTGTGGCCATCTCCGAGTCCTGCACAGCACCGATCCGCCTCAGGGTTAACTACGTAAAAAACAGAAAGGGTGAGTTTATGAAAACTCAGTGTGTAATCCCTTAACAACATTCAGTCATATAGTAGGCAATTACAGACTGGGCCTAAGCCCGCTTGAGTAACAATTTAATCTCAGATAGGGCCTTAGCCCATTACAGTATCAGAATCAGTATAGGCCTTAGCCCAATTCAGTAACGGCCATAGTACAGATATGCAAACAGAAATCCTACCCAGCCAGCCTCTACACACCACTCGAACCCTACACACCGTGTGGATATCAAATCAACCCACCCATCCCCACACACCAAAAATAGCACCGGTTGCGGCACTAAATAGAAATTGCAGCAAAGCTGCCAGAACAATACACTTCCTCCAATCATAATAACCCAACCCCATGCATCACATCATAATATCCTACATGTATGCTACATATATAAAATGGCATGCTCAATATAGTCATACATAACATAGAGGCATATCAGTAACATAGAAGGGTGTTAGGTAGAATAAAGTATCACAATAGAAATAGGGAAGAAAACAATAACTGTGCACTCAAACTTGAGATGGAATATTCGGCTAATCAACACAAAAGAATGAATTAAGAGGAGGTGCATTCGATTTTCACAATGCAAGAAGGGATACACGATAAAAGCCGAAGGAAATGAGAGAAAAGAGAAAGGGATATTCAGCCACTGTACAAAAGAGGATGATGATCGCACAGAATCAATTGAGAGGGAAAGAATGGTATTCAATTTAGGGTACAAGGATGGGCACGTTAGGTAGAATAGTAGATGAAAAGAGAATTGGCTAATAGTAGAGAAATGGTCAAAAGGGAAAGCAAAATAAAAAAGAATGCAAAAGGAAAAATACCCAAATGGTCAAGGTAGCGTTCGGCCTCAAACAAAACTGGAATGAAGCAAAACATGTTAGTCACTAAAATGGAAAGCACTTGACAGTCACAAAGTCGAATCCTGAGTATTGGGAGTCCAAAATCGGCACCAAATCTCCCCCTCCTTGAAAATCCCTTGATTTCCTCCTAAAACCTCTCCACCATAATCTCCTCAACCACCAATTTCAAACTCCACTCCTTCAGCAGAGTTTCGTTCAACCTCTACCACTCACACGACAAGAGCAGCAAAATAAACACCCTTTGCATGCAGCAAGACTCGAACTTAAGTCTCCTAGCAACTGTAACATGCCACTATCCCCTGAACCAGTAGGCTTTTTATGATATGTTTTACCCATTTTTATTTAAGAGCCTATTGTCTAGAGCCAAGGGTTTATTCATTCAAACACAAAAATATTGCATAAGCCCAAGCTTGAACCCAAGACTTCTCAGACAATTTCTAGAACACATAACCATTGAAGCAGATATACAGTTGTGTAATACAACATACAAAAATAAATACTTAGATTTTTGGGGCGTTACAACTCTATTCCCTAAAAGAAAATTTCAACTTCAAAATTTACCTGGTCAAAACAGATAAGGGTATTGTTGTCGCATCGCCTCCCCGGGTTCCCATGTCGCTTCCTCTGAGCTGTGATTACGCCAAAGTATCTTAACCAGTGGGATAGACTTTTTCCTCAGGACCTTAACATCACGATCTAGTATCTAAACTAGCTCCTCCCTAAAGGTCAGATTTGGTCTAACTTCAACCTCCTCAGTCGAGATAATATGCGTTCGATCAGAGAGGTAACGCCTCAGCATAGAAACGTGGAACACATCATGAATCCGTTCCAACTCTAGAGGTAACTCTAGCTAATAGGCAACTGGTTCCACACGTTTCAGTATGCGGTAAGGCCCAATAAACCTAGGTCTTGGCTTGCCCTTCCGTCCAAATCTCAGTACCTTCTTCCATGGTGAGACCTTGAGAAAAACTAAGTCACCCACAGAATACTCAATCTCCTTACGCTTCAGATCTGCATACGACTTTTGTCTATCTAATACTATCTTCAGTCTATCTCGAATTAATCTAACCTTATCTTCGGTATCAGAAACTAATTCAGGACCCAAAATTCGCCGTTCACCCAACTCAGTCCAACACGAAAGAGTACGAAACCTACGACTGTATAATGCCTCGTAAGGTGCCATATGTATGCTAAACTGATGACTGTTGTTATATGCAAACTCTGCTAACGACAAGTACTCCTCCCAACTGCCCTAGAAGTCTATCACACAACTCCTTAACATGTCTTCTAGTACCTGAATCACCCTTTCTGACTGGCCATCTGCCTGAGGATGGAACACAGTACTGGAACCCAGAGCTTCATGTAGCTTCTTCCTGAACTGAGACGTGAAGCGAGGATCCCTATCAGAAATTATGGAAACCGGAACCCCATGTATCCTCACTATCCCCGACACATATAGCTTAGCCAGCTTATGCAACGAGTAATTGGTACGGACTGGTATGAAATGGGCAGACTTGGTCAATAGATCCACGATGACCCATACCAAATCCTTCTTAGTAGGCGTTAGGGGCAGCCCACTTATGAAATCCATAGTTACTCTCTCTCACTTCCAAAGTATAATCTTAACTGGCTGAAGCAATCTTAAAGGTAACTGATGTTCAGCCTTAACCTGTTGGCAAGTCAGACATTTACCCATAAAGTTGGTGACTTCACGCTTAAGACCTGGCCATCAATATAACTCTTAAAGGTCTCGGTACATCTTATTCCCACCAGGATGCATAGCATAAGGACTACTATGTGCCTCTCATAGTGTATACTACCTCAAATCAATATACCTCGGTACACAGACTCTCCCACGGAAACACAGTACCCCTTCACTATTCAGTCCAAAGTCTAATGTTCCCCCACTCTCTACTTATCGGAAACGAGAACCCAATGATTCATCCTCTAACTGTTTGCCCTTAATCTGTTCAATCCACGTCGGTTTAACTTAAAGCTCGGCCAACAAGCTACCATCATCAAATAAGCTCAGACGAGCAAACATCACCTTCAGATCAGTCATAGCCCTACGGCTCAGTGTGTCAGGCACCACATTAGCCTTACTATGTGACACCCCTAATGTGACCCTAGTCGGGAAGTGGTTTCAGGACCACAAAACCGAGTCATAAAAATAATTAACCGTTATATTTGATGCTTATTATATGTATATATGCATGTGTGAAAATTTCATATTTGAATTTTGTTAATTGTAAGTGAATTTTATTAAATAGGACTTATGTGAGAAAGTTTAGAAATGTGCTAGGCAAATGTAAAGTGGCCTATTAATGCATGTTATAAAAATTAAGGGTTTGCATGTCAAATTACCCAAAATTTGAGCTAGTGGCCGGCTATGCTATGGGGTAAAACATATTATAAACATTTTGTGTTAATATGTTGTGGGAAGAATAATAAAATATGAGGGGAGTGGGAGGAGAAACCAAAGTTGTTTCATCCTTGCTCCCCCATTTTGCCGTGACTTGAGGAAGGAAGAAGAAAGGAGTTCTCTTGCTTCATGTTCGGCTTGGATGAGGATTTGGAAGAGGTAAGTACCTTTAAATTCTTAGAAAATTATGTATAAAGAAGGTGGTTAGTTCAAGTTCTAATCATTCCATGGCTTGAGTTTTGATTGTTAGGAGGTTTGATATTCGGCCAAGTAGTTTGAAGCTCTTAGTACATATATTTTTCTTCTTTCTTGAAGGTTGAAATTGGGTTGTTCTTAAGGAGGTGCCGAATGTGGTCATTGAAGGGCCTTGAGGAACAATATGTGTGGCTTGGGTTATAACATTCGGCCATGGTAGAAAATGGAAGAGATAAATGGTTGTTAATTGTGATAGTTTAAGGAAATTATAAGTAGTTTGAATAAATGAACAATAATAATAAATCATCTAGTGAATTGGTGTAGTTGCCGAATTAGAACTAGGAAGTTATTGAGTAATGTGTGTATTTTAAGTGATAGAATAGAGTGAATGCTTGGAATGTGATATGTATGAATTATATGTTAAATTAAGGTTTGCTAAGCTAGCTATTAAGGTGAAGTGCAAATGTTAGTATTTGATTGCTAGTGTATATATGTGTAATAGCCGAAATGAATATGCTTGATGTCATGAATAAATGTTGTTTATATGTTTGGGAATTGAGTAAAAATTTGATGTTTAATCACTTAAGGATTAGGCATTATTTAAGATAATTTACTTAAAATGTGATTTTGAATGTTATGAGTATTGGGATGTAAGTATATGTGTGTGCTTGATCATAGGAGTTTGCTATGAAATTTTGTTTGGTTGAGTGATGAATGGCCGAATGAACTATAGGCTAGGGTGGATAAATTTTTGTACATGAGTAGTGTGTGTGACTATTGGTTAATGAATATTCGACATAATGAGGTTTATGAGTAAATGGCATAATATATATATATATGTGTGAATATGTGGTAGTGCATAAAACAAGAAATCGATTAAATTGGGATGGTCACACATAGGTATATTCGGCTTGTAGTTTTATAAATGTGATATGAGTATTCTGTTTGTAAATGAGTAGTAAATATGTTAAGAATGGTTCTGAAATGTATATGGATGCCGTGTGATTGTGTTTGATTGGGAAATAAATTGTTTGATTTAGCTCAAGAGCTTAGAGGATCAAAGTCGAATAGGGGAAAAGAGAAAGTAAACGAATAGCCGTGGATATCTAGTCGTCGACCACTTCCGAGGTAAGTTTTAATTGATTAAACGTTGAGTAAATTCAATCATAATAGGACATAATGATTTGATTTAATAAGATATGATGTGGCCATGATATGTCTTAAACTCAAATGGTAAGTTCATAAGTGTTTGGACTTGGAAATTTAAGAGCAAATTGTAATAATTTGCTTAGGACAGCAGCAGTAACGTGATTTTAGAAAATCACTATAAATTGTTGGTGTGGAATTATAGGCTGAATAAAATATGTAATCAAAGCTTAATTAGTCTTGTTTCTTATAAAAGAGACCGTGTAAGCAAAGAAATTTCCTATAAAGAGATATTTAAAGTTGTGTTAGACAGTGTCAGAATGACTCCGAAATCCCCTGTTCTGTTTTTAGAAAATCATTATAATTTTTAAAAAAATGGTTCTAAGATAAAATTTATATTCTTAGACTCCTTAATGAGTTTAGTTTCAAATGAAATCAAATAGAACATATTTTGAATTCTGTACAATGAGAAATTTGATTCGTAGTGAAGAGTGGTCAGATTAGTCAAACAGTGAAACAGGGGAAACTTTAAGAAAAATCTGGTATTGATTGGCCAAACCTAAAATTCTGAAAATTTATAGATGGAAGATATATGAGTCTATATCCAGGGAAAATTAACGGCAATTGATTTTGAGTTTTGTAGCTCCAGTTATAAATAATTTAGTGACTATTTCTCAGGAAAACAACTTGTAGTGAATATGTGAATTTGTTGTAAACATTGAACTATTTGAGTTGCTTATAAGCTATTGCTGAAATTGATGTACAAGATAAATATATATGTGTGTGGTAAAGCCAAATGGCTAATGTGAAATATGTGTGAGATATGTATATGTGGTAAAGCCGAATGGCTAATGTGAAATATGTATGAGATATGTATATGTGGTAAAGCCGAATGGCTAATGTGAAATATGTATGAGATATGTATATGTGGTAAAGCCGAATGGCTAGTGTGAAATATGTATGAGATATGTATATGTGGTAAAGCCGAATGGCTACTGTGACTACTGTGAAATATAGATGAGATATGTATATGTGGTAAAGCCGAATGGCTAGTGTGAAATATGAATGAGATATGTATATGTGGTGAAGCCGAATGGCTAATGTGAAATATGTATGAGATATGTATATGTGGTAAAGCCGAATGGCTAATGTGAAATATGTATGAGATATGTATATGTGGTAAAGCCGAATGGCTAATGTGAAATATGTATGAGATATGTATATGTGGTAAAGCCGAATGGCTAATGTGAAATATGTATGAGATATGTATATGTGGTAAAGCGAATGGCTAGTGTGAAATATGTATGAGATATGTATATGTGGTAAAGCCGAATGGCTAATGTGAAATATGTATGAGATATGTATATGTGGTAAAGCCGAATGGCTAGTGTGCAATATATATGAGATATGTATATGTGGTAAAGCCGAATGGCTAGTGTGAAATATGAATGAGATATGTATATGTGGTAAAGTCGAATGACTAATGTGAAATATGTATGAGATATGTATATGTGGTAAAGCCGAATGGCTAATGTGAAATATGTATGACATATGTATATGTGGTAAAGCCGAATGGCTAATGTGAAATATGTATGAGATATGTATATGTGGTAAAGCCGAATGGCTAGTGTGAAATATGTATGAGATATGTATATGTGGTAAAGCCGAATGGCTAATGTGAAATATGTATGAGATATGTATATGTGGTAAAGCCGAATGGCTACTCTGAAATATATATGAGATATGTATATGTGGTAAAGCCGAATGGCTAGTGTGAAATATGTATGAGATATGTATATGTGGTAAAGCCGAATGGCTAGTGTGAAATATGTAGGAGATGTGTGTATATTGTGGCCGAATGACCAAATGTAAAAGGAGTGTATTATTAGATATTTGATGAGGCAAATGAATTACAAATATGACAGTCGATGTGAATATTGTAACATGTGATTAAATGTACATGAAACTTGGAAATATATTCTGGGTAAGACCCGATGACTACGTGTGGAGATTATGTCCGGGTAAGACCCGATGACTACGTGTGGAGATTATGTCCGGGTAAGATCCGATGACTACGTGTGGAGATTTTGTTCGGGTAAGACCCGATAACTACGTGTGGGGACTATTCGAGCTAAAGGTTTCGCTAAAGATTCGAGTAAAGCATAAGATTATACGACTTCATAGTAACAATTGGTAATAAATACGTTCAATGCATTAAGCTGGTCAGGTATGTATTTTGAGATTATATTTAAGCTTGATTTGGACTAAATCACAAGGTCGTTATGTGATGCATATGTGAGTAAAGCAATAAGACTGTTCTATGATTATTGTGCGTTTGGTCAATGTGGAAAGTTAGGTGAAAATATGTAATGTACCTATGTTTATAAGAGATCACTATCAAGTGAGAATTTATCTGCCTATTATATATGATGAGATGGGCATATTCGGTAAAGGGATGGTATGCCCGAAGGAAGAGTGAAATAAAAATACGAACAACTATGTTATAATTTGATTGTTATCTGTTGACACTGCTTAAAACTTACTAAGCATTGTAATGCTTACTCCGTTTACTTTGTTTCCTCTGTTTTATAGATCTCATTTGGAAGCTACAGGCTCGGGGATCGTCAGCAACTAGTCACACTATCACTATCCACTGCTTGTTACTATTATGTTTTGAATTATTTTACGGCATGTAAAGAATAGACCAGTGGCCGAAGAATATTTTGGTTAATGTATATAAGCCATGCGAAAATGGCATCTTTGAATGTGTACTTATAGCAGTTAAATTGTATCCCTGACTGTCTTTAGTATTTACCTAAAGGAACGTTCTAAAAAAGAAATTCAAAATTTTTACTGTTCGGATATGAGTTTCAAGTCCGGTAATGCCCCTTTACCTATTCCGGCGACGGATACGGGATAGGGGTGTTACATACTAGGATGGTATTCGATCAAACAGTCATAGTCTTTAAGCATCTCAATCCACCTACGCTGTCTAATATTTAACTTCTTCTGAGTAAGGAGATACTTGAGGCTTTTGTGATCTGTGTAAATGATACACTTCTCACCATATAGGTAATGCCTCCAAATTTTCAGTGCGAATACCATTGCGGCCAACTCCAAGTCATGTGACGGATAATTTGCCTCATGAGTCTTAAGCTGGCAAGACGCATATGCCACCACCTTACCCTCTTGCATCAAAACATAACCCAAACCAACGTGTGATGCATTGTTGTAGATAGTGAATTATTTCCCAGACTCTGGCTGTATCAAGATGGGGGCGTCTGTCAGAACTTTCTTAAGTTTCTCAAAACTTACTTGCTGCTCATTAGTCCATTTAAACGACACACCCTTACACAACAGTTTAGTCAGAGGTACAGCAATCAATGAAAACCCCTTAACAGATCGTCTATAATACCCTACTAGTCCTAGAAAACTTCGAATCTCAAATACCGTCTTAGGCGGCTTCCAATCCAGAATAGCTTCAATTTTTTGAGGATCCACTTTAATCCCTTTAACAGATACCACATGATCCAAGAATGTTACCTTGTAACTAGAATTCACACTTACTGAACTTGGCGTACAGTTGTTTCTCCCTCATAATTTGCAGAAAAATATGGAGATGTGCATCATGTTCACCTTCAATTTTTGAATATACCAGGATGTCATCTATGAAAATCACTACGAACCGATCCAGATAGGGTTGGAACACTCAGTTCATCAAATCCATAAAAGTCGTTGGTCTATTCGTCAATCCAAACGGCATCAGTAGGAACTCATGATGACTGTAACGAGTACTAAATGCTGTCTTAAAAACATCAGCCTCTTTGACTCTCAATTGATGGTACCCAAAATGAAGATCTATCTTAGAGAAAACTGAAGCACCACGGAACTAGTCGAATAGATTGTCAATCCTCGGTATAGGGTACTTATACTTAACAGTCAATTTATTCAGTTGCTGATAGTCGATGCACATATGCATGGATCCATCCTTCTTTTTCACAAATAAAACCATTGCTCCCCATGGAAACACACTAGGGTGGATGAACCCTCGGTCCAGTAACTGTTAAATCTCATCCTTAAGCTCCACTAGCTCCTTTAGTGCCATCCTACAAGAGGCGATGGACACCAGAGCTGTACCACGCAGAAGCTCAATTCCAAACTCA
Source organism: Gossypium hirsutum (assembly GCF_007990345.1). Taxonomy (NCBI): domain Eukaryota; kingdom Viridiplantae; phylum Streptophyta; class Magnoliopsida; order Malvales; family Malvaceae; genus Gossypium; species Gossypium hirsutum. The sequence goes on from NC_053426.1 coordinate 84,289,192, forward strand.
ACTTCTCAGTTTGCAGATAACCCAGGCAGTTCATTGGGAGATCATTCGAAAAGTCCTTAACTATTCAGATATCTTTAACAGAAGAAAGCTTAAAATCAGAAATACCGATGTAGGCTAGATATGCCTCACAATCCTTACGAACCAACTTCTTGACCCTTAGTGCAGAAATCACATTTGAGAAATAATTCTGACGCTTTCCAATTACAACTACCTCACCACCCTCCGCAGTTGTCAATACCACTCGCTTAGCAGCACAATCCAAATTCACTTGGTGTTTAACCAGCCAGTCCATACCCAGTATTAAATCGAATTCTCTAAAAGGGAGTTCCATTAAATCTGCCAAAAATATTGTTCTTTGAACCTCAAAAGGTACATCCCTGAACAATTTATTTATCCTCACAGACTATCCTAGTGGACTCAACACAATTACCTCACTCGAGGTACTTTCAACCGTTAAACCCAAGGTCTCAGACACCATACATGCTATATATGAAGGCGTAGATCTAACATCACTCAGTGCAGTATACGATACATTATGAATAAAGAATGTACCAGTGATAACATATGAGGCGTCTCCGTCCTCTAGGCATCATGCAACATATACCAGAGCTAGCTGCATCACCTTAGTATGACTAGCACTTCTGGCCGGTGCTCTCTGACCATGCCCCATACCATTTCCACCTTTAGCTCAACCACATCCTCTTGGTGGCTGCTGAACACCCCTCGGTGGCTCTACATTACCCAAACCAGTAGCTTGCATTTGCTTAGGCCTCCATGGACAATCTTTAATACAGTGCTACAAAGATCCCCACCTAAAACATGCCCCAACCCTTCTCCAGCACTCGCCCTGATGGCGTCTCCCACAATCAGTATAGGACTGCGGTCCAGTAGCAACAATAGAGGCACCAACTCTGACTGGCCCATCAACTCTAAACTTTTTCTTAGGCCTCAAAACTGAACTTGAGGGCTCCCAAACCCTCTTGTTCCTACCTTTATCCTTCTCCCAGTTTTCGCACTCAACGTGCTTCACATCTTCGACGATCTTTTCCTTTTCCACTAATACAGCACAATCTCCCTCCCTCTGTGGAGCTATCAAAACCCTTAAATCATCCCTGAGGCCGTCCTCGAATCGAACAAAATGTTCATATTCAGTAGCCATTATCCCACGCGTATAATGGCTAAGTCGAGAAAATTCAGCCTCGTATTCAGCCCCAGATTTATCCCCCTGAATCAAATTCAGAAACTCTTTCCTCCAGTCATCCACATAACTAGCGCCCACATATTTTCCCTGGAAAGCAGTCTTGAAAAATTCCCAGGTCAACCGGTCGGGCTGAGTACCCCCTTTAACTGTAAGCCACCACTGATAGGCTTCATCTCGTAGCAGTGACACCACACCTTTTAGTTTCTGCTCAGGGGTGTAGTCGAGGTCATCCATTATCCTCTCCGTGGCCTCAATTCAATATTCAATTCCATTAGGGGAAACTCTAGAAATACCCCTAAAAATCTCAGCCCCATTAGACCGGAGTTGTTCCGTAACCGACCTACAGCCCACAGTACCAGTATTGGGCCTAGTGACCCTCTCTAGAACTCGCAACATAGCTTGGGCCAATGCGTCATCCCCAGCTATACGATCATGAGGCCCCGTCCCAGTCACAGGTGAAGCCAATGCCTCTCAAGCTTCAACGTTAGGCATGTGGCCCGATGATGATGACCCGGCCCAAGCACCTCCACTGTAAAGCCCCGTACCCGAGACTGTCACCGGAGTCGAACACAAGGTGTTAATAGACTTAATTCATTACTTAAACAGCTCAAACAATTTATTTTTAAAATTTCCAGTCAAGCTAGCAATCTGCGTCACAGTCGCTTAAAAAATTATATCTCGAGTTCCGAAACTAGAAATATAATTCTATAAATTTTCCCTGAAACTAGACTCATATATATATTTACTAATTTTTTTCTGGAATTTTTGGTCAAGCCAATTAGTACAGTTTATTAGTTAAATTCTCCTCTGTTTCAGGGTTTGCCTGCTCTGAGCTCTATATATTACGAATCAGATATCTCTCTGTATAGAATTTAAATGACTATGAAGTTTGTTTCTATTAAAACTAGACTCAATAAGGAATCTTTAAATATAAATTATGACTTCTAATTATATTTTTACAATTTATTATGAATTTTTAAAGTCAAAACAGGGGATCCAGAAATCACTCTGGCCCTGTTTCACAAAAATTCAAATATCTCATAAAATATAATTCATATACCTGTTTTGTTCAATCCATATGAAAGTAGACTCATTAAGATTCGATTTCATAACTTAATCATCATTTAATTCCATTTCTACTATTTTTAGTGATTTTTCAAATTTATATCACTACTGCTGACAGATTCTGTTTTATGGCAAATTTCACTTTACTAAGGATTTTCATGCACTAAATAGCATTATAAACATACATAACATCAAATATGACTTATATTGACCATTCCAATGGCTAATCATTTACAAACCCTTTTCTTACCAAACCATAGCCATATCATAAGATCAATTACACAAAGTGAGTGTTTTGCCATACATGCCACATTCAAAATACACAAGCCATTTTACCAATTTAAGCCTTCGGATAGTGTGAACGAGTCTTCGACCTATCCCGATTCTCAAGCCGGCTTGTCAAAACTACAATGAAAGAAAAGGAGGGAGTAAGCACAAATGCTTAGTAAGTTCACATGCAAATAGCAAGTAACATAATCACACAATCTCACATAAAACATCATTTGCATAAACAACACCAAGACATTCATGTTTCATTTACATTTAATAGCTTTCTACCATTTCATCATACCAAGTTTTCAACCTGAGGGTTTAAGCACATACCTGTCAAAATTTCTCATTTACCACACTTACCAACATGTCACCTTCGTTTTAGGCATTCTCCTTATTCACTTAAGATTCACCTGTTGAACACATCGGAATATAATTCGAATACACGGATTTCATGAACGTAAGTGTCATACTCGCAGCTAGACAAACTCAATAGCCTGCGGAACTTATGTAGCCAAGCTACCATGTAACGCGCCCATAAGTGAACTCGGACTCAACTCAACGATCTCGGGCGTTCGCATCCATAAGTGAACTCAGACTCAACTCAACGAGCTCGGATGCCTAGTTACATCTCACGAACTTGGACTCAACTCAACGAGTTCAGAACTCAAGTATCCTAGTGACATGTCACTTGTATTCTAATCTATTCCTAAGGTTCAAATGGGCGCTTTCCTTGATCACACATCTTGGCCGTCTTCCACGGAATATCGAAATCGATACTTCCGTGATAGTTCATACTCATCAAGTAATTCACATAATTACATATTATTCAACAATAACCACAAAGCATAATATTTCATGATAATAATCAGCATCATATCATATAAACAACATTAAATTTCTTAAAATGACAATTATGTTACTACATTTACACATGAACTTACCTCGGTATAAAATTATTAGCAATCGAGCCTATTATTCGTAAACTTTGTTTTTCCCTCGATCGCGACTTGAATCTCGTTTCTCTTGATCTATAATGCCAAATTAATCTTATTTAATACATACATTCATCAAAACAGCATTTAATATGAACTTTTGCAAAATTACATTTTTGCCCCTAAATTTTTGCATAATTACACTTTTGCCCCTAGGCTTAGGAATTAAACTTCATCCCTTATTCTTATGTTTTATGACATGCTGATCATTTTTCCCTTCTATGGCAACATCAAATTCACACTCTAACATGTACTTATGACTATTAGGTATTTTTACCGATTAAGCCCTTTTACTCGTTTTTGCTTAAAATCGAGTAGTACAAGTTGTCTAACATAATTTAAAACCTCATATTCTATCATAAAACATAAAAACACACAAAATTCACCTATGGGTATTTTTCCAAATATGAACCCTAGGTTGAATTATTGCTAGCATAAGCTTAATCGAGCTACCGGGATTCAAAAAACGTAAAGAACATTAAAAATGGGGCTTGGAATCACTTACTATGGAGCTTGGAAGCTTGAAACAAACCCTAACTATGGAGAACCCTTGAAATTTTGGCCTAATGAAGAAGATGGACAAAAATTGGCTTTTAATTTTGTTTTTAATTCATTTTAATAACTAAATGACCAAAATGCCCCCTTACTACTAAACTTTCCAAAAATTCCATCTATGTCCAATTTTTGTCCATTGACTTAGAAATTGTTAAAATTGCTATTTAATACCTCCTCATTAATATTCCAAAACAATTTCATACTAAAAACTCCTAGAATGCAAGTTTTGCAAATTATTCGATTTAGTCCCTAATTTCAATTTAAGCACTTTAGGCATAGGATTTCATCACGAAATTTTCACACAATCATGCAATCATATCATAAACATCAAAATAATTATAAAATTATTATTTCTATCTCAGATTTGTTGTCACGAAACTACTATTCTGATTAGGCCCTAATTCGGGATATTACATCCAGGGCCTCTGCCGTGGCCTCTTCCACGAGTACCTCTAGTGCTCATTATCAATGTATACTTTTATTTGTATTAACAATTCTATGCATCAGTTTATAGTTCCAGTGTTTATTAACAGATATTTTATGGAAAATATTATCAGTAATTCAGTGTTTTGTTTTAGCAAATCGCAGTCTTTACAACAGTTTTAGGTCACCCTAAACAGAATATTTTAATATAGTCTATTGCCTACAGTAATCTCAGTATTTAAATTTAATAAATAGTAGTTTCAGAGAACTTACAGAATCAGCGTCGGAGACTCGATAAACCACACATTTAAAAATAACAGTTCAAAAATACTTTCTAACCATTTGAAACAGAACTTTTTCAGAAATTTTATATTTTTAGAAAAACCAAAATCCATAATCGAGTTTTGCAACCTAGCTCTGATACCACTAAATGTAACACCCCAAACGCAGCCTAGACGTTATGGCTGAATCTGTGATGTCGCATTGAAGTGTTTTTCGAAACACATAATTGTGTTGGAAACCCATTCTATATTAAAACCTCTTTGCGATCTTAAAGAAAATTTAGGATATCTTGTTCATTGTTAAGACTCAAGTCGTTTTATGAAAATGTTGATCCTATTAGATTGTTATTACACTTTAAAACAATGTTTGTTGTGAAAGCTTTCAAAATGTGTTGTACAAACGTGGTGTTTTGGAAAATCGTTTATATATATTTTTTGAAAACCCGGAGCCTACTACTTAGCCGATATAAACCAAAGTAATAAATCCCAAATTAAAATAAAAACTTAAAGAGGCCTTATTACAAAATAAACCCAAATTAAATTACTTAAAAATTAAAAGTTAAATGGGAAGCAAATGCGATTGTGTGGCCATCTCCGAGTCCTTCATAGCACCGATTCGCCTCAGGGTTAACTACGTAGAAAATAGAAAGGGTGAGTTTATGAAAACTCAGTGTGTAATCCCTTAACAACATTCAGTCATACAGTAGGCAGTTACAGACTGGGCCTAAGCCCGCTTGAGTAACAATTTAATCTCAGATAGGGCCTTAGCCCATTACAGTATGAGAATCAGTATAGGCCTTAGCCCAATTCAGTAACGGCCATAGTACAGATATGCAAACAGAAATCCTACCCAGCCAGCCTTTACACACCACTCCAACCCTACACACTATGTGGAGATCAAATCAACCCACCCATCCCCACACACCAAAAATAGCACCGGTTGCGGCACTAAATAGAAATTGCAGCAAAGTTGCCAGAACAGTACACTTCCTCCAATCACAATAACCCAACCCCATGCATTACATCATAATATCCTACATGTATGTAACATATATAAAATGGCATGCTCAATACAATCATACATAGCATAGGGGCATATCCGTCATTTTACCTCATAGGGGAAAAATAGTCATTTCATTAAATTAGGGTCTAGATATACTTATCGACCCAATAGTAGGTCCACAGTTGTCTCAGAGGACTCGTGCAATTTTAACAGTCAAATAGTGAAAAATAAGCCTATGGCACATAATGCGAGCCCACGCCCATGAGGCCCACAAAGCCCAAAAATGGCCTTGGCCGTGTCAACTACACTGTCTGGCCCAACAACCTCCATTCGTCCGTGTGGTTTACCTGTGTGGGGCCCACAAGCTCGTAGAGCCCACACGGCCTATTTTGGCCCAACGTGGTCCAAAGCGGTCTAAGCCCATGAGAATGCTCATGGTGGCCTCTATGATCAAACACCCCCATTTATGCATTTGGTTTACCATATGAGCGAGTGCACGCTCTTGTGGGGTCGACGGTCACCTATTCTGACTTTTGCCGATTTATGATTATGGTAGTGTGATTACGCATCTGGTTGCGAAAACATGCGAATTAGCCCACGAGCACTCCAACCTAGTACAAACAGAAGCTTCAGTAAAATACCTAACAAACGAGTTGAAAGGAACCCTGGCCAATACTTGTTCAAGAGATTACTAACTACTGATTTTGATCGATCACACTAAAACTGTTGCAAGAAGTCGCTTACAATCCTCAAAAACCACCTACATCCCAACCGCAACTTCCTACACGTAAGCTATTGAACCAAGTATATAGTACTTACCGAATGCCTTAAGCCAGAAAAGGAGGAAACCAATTCAGCCCACACCCCCAGCAAAAGCCAAAAGCCAAGTTTCGACAAAACCAAGGCTGACACAACCACTTTCTTAGCAAAAATGGGTAACATAGTAGGGTGTTAGGTAGAATAAACTATCACAACAGAAAGAGGGAAGAAAACAATGACTAAAAACTTGAACCTGAGATGGAATATTCGTCTAATCAACACAAAAGTATAAAGAGAATAGAACTGAAAGAACGAAATGAGATGAGGTGCGTTCAGTTTTAACAATACAAGAAGGGATACACGATAAAAGCTGAAGGAAATGAGAGACAAGAGAAAGGGATATTCGGCCACTGCACAAAAGAGGATGATGATGGCACAGAATCGATTGAGAGGGAAAGAATGGTATTCGGTTTAGGGTACAAGGATGGGCACGTTAGGTAGAATAGTAGATGAAAAGAGAATTGGCTAATAGTAGAGAAATGGTCAAAAGGGAAAGCAAAATCGAAAAGAATACAGAAGGAAAAATACCTGAATGTTCAAGGTAGCATTCGGCCTCAAACAAAAATAAAATGAAGCAAAAAGGGTTAGTCACCGAAATGGAGAGCACTTGATAGTCACAAAGCTGAATCCTAAGTGTTGGGAGTCCAAAATCGGCACCAACACTCCCCCTCCTTCAAAAGCCCTTGATTTCCTCCTAAAACCTCTCCACCATAATCTCCTCAACCACCAATTTTAAATTCCACTCCCTCAGCAGAGTTTCGGTCAACCTCTACCACTCACACGGTAATAGCAGCAAAATAAACACCCTTTGCACGCAGTAAGACTCGAACTCAAGTCTCCTAGCAATAGTAACATGTCGCTATCCCCTAGACCAGTAGGCTTTTTATGACATGTTTTACCCATTTTTATTTAAGAGCCTACTGTCTAGAGCCAAGGGTTTATCCATGCAAACACAAATATTTTGCATAAGCCCAAGCTTGAACCTAAGACTTCTCAGACACTTCCCAGAACACATAACCACTGAAACAGATACACAGTTGTGTAATACAACATAAAAAAATAAATACTTAGATTTTTGGGGCGTTACAAAAAATATGACACATATAACAAAATACTAAGTCCCCTATACATGCCATACTTAAATGTATCAAGTCAAATATACCCCAAAAGAGTCATTGATATGACTTGAACTCCGACGTCCACGATCCCTGACCTAGCTTGGCGATGCTATAAGAAAGAGCAAAAGAGAGAGGTGTAAGCATATAGCTTAGTAAGTCGTGTGCAAATAATAAACAACTTAGGTCATGAAACTCATAGATTACACATACTATCAATTACCACTACATTATCATATTACACATAATGAACTTATTGAGAATTGATAATAAATGTATTTGAACATCATGCTTATCTTACTCTTTCATACCCGTACCAAAATTCCCAACATGAATCGAGTCCAAAACTCATGAGGTTTACGTACATACCTGTACCGTGCATTATTACTCATTCTACCCCACATTCTTAATCGTAATCTTGAATGGCCGGTTAAATTACCTGGAATGTAAAGGACGTTTGGAATCATCACACACCACATAAAATGCCAAAGCCATGTCCCCGACATGGTCTTACATGGGTCTTCATACCAATGCCATATCCCAGATATGGTTTTATACAAAGTCTCATGTCGGTTCCGATTCCATGTCCCAGACATGGTCTTATACGGGACCTCATATCGATGCCATGTCCCAGATATAGTCTTATATGGGAACTCATATCGATGCCATGTCTCAGACATGGTCTTACACAAAATCTCATATCAACGCCATATCCTAGATATGGTCTTACACTGGCACACATATCAATGCCGATGCCATGTCCCAAACATGGTCTTACACTGGCTCTCATATCAACACGGATTCCATGTCCCAAATATGGTCTAACACGCGATCTCATAAATCGTTGTGTCATGATATCTAAATCCTAAGCATTCTTTAGGGTCACCCGGGACTTTCGAGAAATAAAACTGTCACCAAACTTTCATTAAATCGTCACAAGCCAATTTCATTAAGGCATACATACATATATCATAGAATATCAATTATTAAACGCATAATAATGGAATTGTTGAATTACTTACACCTAAATTACCTCAGTGCAAAATATGACAATTTGCGATTTAATCCACAACCTTACATTTTCCTTAGTCAAGGTCTATCCCTCGTCCCTCTTGATCTATAATAGCACATTTAGCTCATATAATACACGCACTATTCAATTCATTCCAAAAATCACTATATGGAAAAATTACAATTTTGCCCTTAAAATTTTATAAAATTATGAAATTTCCCCTAGGCTCGTAAAATGAAAAGTACCTATTTTTCTTATTATTCAAGCCTAGCTGCATCATTTTCTCTCTTATACCAACCCATATTTATCATTTATTCACACATTTACACACAGTTTTTACATCTTTTATAATTAGGTCCTTTTTATCAATTTCACCAAAAAACACCTAATAAAAGTTGTTTATCACCCATCAAACTTTCATATTCTTCCATTAGACATCAAAGCACAAGCATGTCATTCATGGGTATATTTTTGAACATGAAACCTAGCTCAAATTAAGGGTAGAAATAGCTAAATCGAGCTACGAGGATTTCAAAAATATAAAGAACATTAAAAACGAGGCTAGGATGCACTTACTTTTAAGCTTGAAGATGAAAGATACCCTAGTTATAGCTTCCTTATGATATTCGGCCAAAGGGAGTGAAGATGAACACAAATTTTGACTATTTTTCCCTTTTAATGCCAAAATGCCCCTCTATTAAAACTTTGATATTTTATCCCTCCTATGTCCATTTTTGTCCATAATGACATATAATGGTCTAACTTCCAAATAAGGACTTCAAATTTCAAATATGTTCACATTTAAGCCCTTAAATCAACTAGAACACATGTTTTTCAACTATCGCAATTTAGTCCTAATAACTCAATTGGACACCTTATCGGTAAAATTTCTCATCAATATTTTCACACAAGCATGCATATATATCATGGACCTCATAACATCCATAAAATAATTATTTCTATCTCAGATTTGTGGTCTCAAAACCATTGTTCGGACAAGGCCCTAATTCGGGATGTTACATTCACTAATGGAATCGTTGTATTGCGTAGCACCTTGACTACTCGATCTAGGACTGCAACCAATTCCTCCTCATATGAAAGACCTGATAGAACATCGATCTCCTCAACATGAACAATGTGAGAAGGATCAGATATATACTTTTGTAGCATGGAGACATGGAAAACGTAATGTATACGCTCTAACTGAGGCGGCAACAATAAACGATAAGCAATCGGTTCAATCCGGTCGGCAGCCTCACAAGGGCCAATGGACCTCAGATTGAGATTACCCTTCTGCTCGAACCTCAGAACTTTCTTCCATGACAAAACCTTTAAGAATACCTTATCACCAACCTAATATTCAATGTTTCGATGTCTAAGGTTAGCGTAAGGCTTCTATCAATCAGAAGCAGCCTTCAACCACTCGCAAACAAGTCTCACCTTATCCTCAACCTCCTGAACCAACTTCGGACCCAAGTTGCTCTTCTCCTCAATATCAGACCAACACAGAGGAGTTTTACACCTCTGGCCATACAAAGCCTCGAACGGTGCCATATGAAAACTCTTCTGATAGCTATTATTATACCTAAACTCGGCTAATGGCAAGTGACAATCCTAGATACCTTCGAAGTCGATAACACAACTACGAAGCATGTCCTAAAGAATCTGGAACACCCTGTCTGACTGACCATCGGACTGCGAATGATAAGCTAAACTGAAATGAAGCTTCGAACCCAAATCCTCAAGCTACACCTTCTAGAATCTCAAAGTAAACCGCATATCTCGATCTGATATGATTAAAACAGGAACTCTATAAACACGAACAATCTCTCAGATGTAGACCTCAGCTAACTAATGCAGACAAGAAGTCATATAGACTACCAGAAAATGTGCAGACTTCGTAAATCTATCCATAATCACCCAGATCGAATCCTTACATGTAAGAGTCAGAGGCAAACCCAAAACAAAGTCCATCATAATCTTCTCCTATTTCTACTCTAAAATTTTAATAGGCTGAAGCAAACTCGATAGACGATGACGTTCAACTTTCGCCCTCTGCCAAACCAAACATCTCACAACAAAGTCGACAACCTCCTTCTTCAACCCAGGCCATCAATACAGAATCTGAAGATCCTAATACATATTATTCCTATCAGGATGCATATGGAATGTGTGACACCCCTAAATTGACCCTATCGGAAAGCGGTTTCGGGACCGCTAAACCGAGTCACCAAATTATTTGAATATGATATTTATTGTCTAAAATATGTGAATATGAACGTGTGAAAGTTTTAAGCTTCGATTTAGTTAATTGCATGTGAATTTAGTTAATAAGGACTTATGTATGACACTTTTAAAATGTGATAGTTAATCTATAAGGATCAATTAGTGCATGTCATATGAATAAAGGGTTTGCATGTCAAATATCCATTATTAATGAGTAGTGGCCGGCCATGGATGGGTCATTGATGATAATATGAATTCTTTTATTAGCACTATGAGTTTAGAAAATAAAGAATGAATTAAGAATGATAAAACATGAGGTGAGTGGGAGGAGAAACCAAAGTTGTCTCCCCCTTACTCCCCATTGCCGTGACTAGTGAAAGAGGAGAAAAACAAAGTTCTCTCTTTGTTGTTCAACTTGGCCGAATAGAAGAAACAAAGGAGGAGAAGAATTTTTGGTCACTTGAGTCATTAAAAAGGTTAGTATATTATGTTAAATTGTGAAATTTTAACTTGTTTTAGGTAAATAATCATGGTTCTTACTTAGCCCATGCTAAAATTTGTAATTTTGATGGATGATTGGAGCATTCGGCTAGGGTATAAAGGAAGGGATTTTGGTTGTTTCATCTAAGTATTGATGATGAATGTGTTGTGGAAAGAAATCGGTCTTCCTAAGAATATGATTTGTGAATGTTTATATTAGTAATAGCCAAAATTAAAGAGGTTTGATGTCTTGAACAAATGTTGTTTATATGTTTTGAATTAAGTAAAAGAATTTATGTTTGAACACTTAAGGATTCGGCATTGTTCATGACTATTGTATTTAGAATGTGATTTTGAATATTACGAATATTGGAATGTAAGTATAGGTGTGATCGGTCATAGGAACTTGATATGAAGTTTTGTTAGGTGAGTGATGAATGGCCGAATGAATTATATACATTGTGAGGATGAAATTTGTATATAAATTGTGTATGTGTGATTTTATTAGTTAATGGCGTTTTGGCATTATACTTTGTTATGTGTGCATTCGGACTTTAGGGGTAATAAGATGAAGTTAAAAGGGTTAAAGAAGTTTCTAAGGCTTGATAAGTTATTGTAACCATTGCCGATTATATAATTGGTTAAAGGAAACTTCAAATCGTCCATGTATGAATATATGAGTTGATTATTAAATGAGTATTCGGCAACATTTATAATAATGAATATGAGAGTGTATATACATACATGTTGTGCATAACTTGAGTAATCGACTAAAATATATTTATATGTATGTTGATACCTTATGTATACGCCTTGTGTCAGTGAGACATTCGAATATAAATATGTGTTAAAGTTACATATACAATTGTTTAATGTGACTTATCAAGTACACAAATTTGAAAACGAACGATAATAGACTTAAGTGGTCAATTGATTCAAATGAATTGGTTTTAAGATGTATATGGATGCCGTATGACTATGTTTGATTGGAAAGTAAATTTGTTTGAATTAGCTCAAGAGCTTAGAGGACCAAAGTTGGATAAAGGAAAGGAAAAAGTGCTCGAATAGCCGCTGAAATCGTTCGACAACATCCGAGGTAAGTTTTAAGTGATTAAACATTGAGTAAATTCAATTATAATAGGACATGATGAGTTGATTTAATAAGATATGATGTGGCCATGATATGTTCTAAGCTCAAATGGTAAGTTCTTAAGTGTTTGAGCTTGGGAATTTAAGGGTAATTTGAAATAGTCTGCTTAGGACAGCAGCAGTAACGTGACTTTAGAAAATCACCATAAATATATGGATTTGAATTAGAGGCTGGATGAGACATGAAATTAAATCTTACTGAGTCTAGTTTCTTATAAAAGAAACCGTGTAAGCAAAGGAATTTTCGATAATGAGATACTTAAAGTTGTGTGAGACAGCGCAGAATGACACTGTAATCCTCTGTTCTGTTTTTAGAAAATCATTATAAATTGTAAAAAAATGGTTATAAGATAAAATTTATATGCTTAGACTCCTTAATGAGTATAGTTTCAAATGAAATCAAATACAACACATTTTGAATTCTGTAAAATGAGAAATTTGATTTGTAGTGAAGAGTGGTCAGATTAGTCAAATAGTGAAACAGGGGAAACTTTAAGAAAAATCTGGTATTGATTGGCCAAACCTAAAATTCTGGAAATTTTATAGATGGAATATATACGAGTCTATATTCAGGAAAAATTAACGGAAAGTGATTTGGAAAAATAGCTTGTGCTGAATTTGAGATTGTGTTGTAAACCTTGATAAACTTGTTTTAGTTGCTCATAAGCTATTGATTAAACCCATAAGTGAATTCTAAATTGTGATATTGGAAAATGATAGATGTAGATTCAGCCAAGACAGTATATGTGATAATAATGATGTGAATGTATATATGTGATAAGGCCTAATGGCCGATGTGATGAATGTGAAAGTGTATATATGTGATAAGCCTAATGATGTGATAATGTGAAAGTGTATATATATGTGATAAGGCCTAATGGCCGATGTGATGAATGTGAAAGTGTATATATGTGATAAGGCCTAATGGCCGATGTGATGAATGTGAAAGTGTATATAATGTGAAAGCCTAATGTCGATGATGAAGTGAAAGTATATATGATAAAGCCGATGTGATGAATGTGAAAGTGTATATATATGTGATAAGGCCTAATGGCCGATGTGATGAATGTGAAAGTGTATATATATGTGATAAGGTATGGCGATGTGATGAATGTGAATGTAATATGTATAAGGCCTAATGGCCGATGTGATGAATGTGAAAGTGTATATATGTGATAAGGCCTAATAGCCGATGTGATGAATGTGAAAGTGTATATATGTGATAAGGCCTAATGGCCGATGTGATGAATGTGAAGTGTATATATGTGATAAGGCCTAATGGCCGATGTGATGATGTGAAAGTGTATATATGTGACAGGGGCCGAGTGGCCAACGTGATGGATGTGAAAGTGTATAAATGTGATAAGTCCCGAAGGGCATTTGTGTCAGTACTATATCCGGGTTAAAACCCCGAAGCTTTATGCGAGAATATTATCACTGATTAATGTCCGTAAGCTTCGTGCTCGTACTATATCCGAGCTCTAAAGACCCGATGACTACGTGTGGAGATTATGTCCGGGTAAGACCCGATGACTACGTGTGGAGATTTTGTCCGGGTAAGACCCGATAACTTCGTGTGGAGATTTCGTTTGAGCTAAAGGTCTCACCGATAATCCGAGTAGAGGTTAAAGCTATAAGACTTCGTAATAAGAATTGCTTATAAATATATTCAATGTGAAAGGTTAAACAGGTATGTACTCCAAGTTTATATGTGAGCTTGATTTGCACTAAATCATAAGGTAGTTATGTGATGCATACGAGAGCAATCTATGAGACTATTCCTATGATTATGTGACGTCAGATCAGTGTGAGAGGTTATGTGAAATCATACGATATATCTATGTCACATGAGCTCACTTTTATGTGAAAGTTTATCTGCCTATTGTATATGATGAGATGTGCATATTCCCTAAAGGGATGGTATGCCCGAAGGAAGAGTGAAATAAAAATACGAACAACTATGTTATAATTTGATTGTTATCTATTGACACTGCTTAAAACTTACTAAGCATTGTAATGCTTACTCCGTTTACTCTGTTTCCTCTGTTTTATAGATCTCATTGCGAAGCTACAGGCTCGGGGATCGTCAGCAACTAGTCACACTATCACTATCCACTGCTTGTTACTGTTATGTTTAGAACTATTTTATGGCATGTATAGAATAGACTAGTGGCGGAAGAATATTTTTGGTTAATGTATATAAGCCATGCGAAAATGGCATCTTTTGAATGTTTACTTAGTGAAGTTTAAATTTTATCTCTTGCTGTGCTTAGTACTTATTTAAATGAATGATCTTTATTTCAAGAAAAAGTTTAAAATTTTACTGTTTTGACATGAGTTACAAGTCCGGTAATGCCCCTTACCTATTCCGGCGACGGTTACGGGATAGGGGTGTTACATTTTATTGGTATCAGAGTTACGGTTTAGTCGATTCTAGGACTAACGTAGCACGCGTGAGTCTATCTATACGTGCCATAAAGTGATAAAATGATAGTGTGATGATTTTTGACTATAAATGTGTTTGCTGTATTGTAATGAATCTTGATCCCGATCGAGCTGTAGCAAGCTTCTGACTATGAGAATCTGCGATATAACTTCACTTAGATATGCCTAAATTATTAAGTTGATCAGGTACGTATCATGTACTCGTATTTAATTTCGATTTGGATTGAATTATAAGGGTATAAGTGATGCAATTTGAAAGAGTGTTATGACTATAAATGTGATTTTTGTATGTGGCTATGGAACTGGAAGTTGAATGGTCGATAAGCATGTTGTGTTTGTATTCAAGTAATGTAAATGATATACTAATGTGTATTGCTATATGTGTATATGTACATAGAATTGAGAGTGAAATGTCCGGGCTAAATCCGAAGAGCATTCGTGCTAGTGATGTATCCGGACTAAGTTCCGAAGAGCATTCGTGCTAGTGATGTATCGGACTAAGTTCCGAAGAGCATTCGTGCTAGTGATGTATCGGACTAAGTTCCGAAGAGCATTCGTGCTAGTGATGTATCCGGGCTAAATCCCGAAGAGCTTCGTGCTAGTGATGTATCCGGACTAGTTCGAAGTGTGCTAGTGATGTATCCGGACTAAGTTCCGAAGAGCATTCGTGCTAGTGATATATCCGTGCTAAACCCCAAAGAGCATTCGTGCTGGTGTTATATCCGGGCTAGGTCCCGAAGAGTAATCATGCGGGTGACGTGTATTCGGGCCTTCGTGCCGGTAATTTGAGCAAAGTTTAAGTGCTCATTACTATACGAATTCAAATTTAAATGAGATGATATGTTTAAAAGTGTACATACATGATGTTTATAGACTTGGTTAAGTCATATAATGTGTATTAACGAATGAATAAGAGCACTATGTATGTGAATGATTAGAGGCACTGTGTGTGTCGAATTCCTTTAACCGAGCACTATGAGTGCGAGATCGGTCAGTGGGCACTAAGTGTGTGAAGTGGAATTCATGTAAGACCTCGTTTGGGATGAAGGCATTGATTTGAGATAGTGTGTAAGACCATGTCTGGGACATGGCATCGGCTCGATATGTGAGAATATGTAAGACCATATCTAGGATATGGCATTGTAAGAGCTATATGTGCTATTGCTGAATGGACACTATTTTGTTAATCTTGTTCAAGAAATTATTTTGATTAAGTTTCGACATTCGAAAGTTTGAAAGAATTTTTGTTGAATGTTGATAATTTTGGATATACGAGTTATGCGCTAGAATAAATCTCATGCCAGTGTATTATATTAGGCTTTATGCCTATTCGACTGTATACGGGTAACGTTAACTATCATTGAATGTGCTAAATGAACTAAATGATCAGGTACGTGGAAGTTGACTTTTCTTTTGGAAATGAGTTAAGTTGAATATTGAGATGTGATAAAGTTATAAAGGATATTTATTGGGATGTTTGAGTATATGTGTACTTTCGGTTAGGTTACAGCTTATTCATGAATGAAAATGTGGGTTACAAATATGTGGGTTGATGATGTGAATTATACATGTTAATATGCGCTTAATATGTGTTTGAAATGCATTTGTGAATTAAGTTAAGTGATTATTGCTTATGAAATCAAGAAAATGAGATATTTGTGCATACTTGTAGAAATGTTTATGTATTTGTTTTAAGATAAGAAAAGATTTTATAGATCGATGCGAAATCAGTAATGAATTACAATTGCTATCGATGAGCTAATGTTTATATGGATATAATTCAATAAGAGGACGTTATCCTAAACTATGCATCGGTAGAAATTTCGAGGACGAAAATCCCTAAAGGGGGAAGAGTTGTGACACCCCTAAATTGACCCTAGTCGGAAAGCGGTTTCGGGACCGCTAAACCGAGTCACCAAATTATTTGAATATGATATTTATTGTCTAAAATATGTGAATATGAATGTGTGAAAGTTTTAAGCTTCGATTTAGTTAATTGCATGTGAATTTAGTTAATAAGGACTTATGTATGACACTTTTAAAATGTGATAGTTAATCTATAAGGATCAATTAGTGCATGTCATATGAATAAAGGGTTTGCATGTCAAATATCCATTATTAATGAGTAGTGGCCGGCCATGGATGGGTCATTGATGATAATATGAATTCTTTATTAGCACTATGAGTTTAGAAAATAAAAGAATGAATTAAGAATGATAAAACATGAGGTGAGTGGGAGGAGAAACCAAAGTTGTCTCCCCTTACTCCCCATTGCCGTGACTAGTGAAAGAGGAGAAAAACAAAGTTCTTTCTTTGTTGTTCAACTTGGCCGAATAGAAGAAACAAAGGAGGAGAAGAATTTTTGGTCACTTGAGTCATTAAAAAGGTTAGTATATTATGTAAAATTGTGAAATTTTAACTTGTTTAGGTAAATAATCATGGTTCTTACTTAGCCCATGCTAAAATTTGTAATTTTGATGGATGATTGAGCATTCGGCTAGGGTATAAAGGAAGGGATTTTGGTTGTTTCATCTAAGTATTCATGATGAATGTGTTATGGAAAGAAATCGGTCTTCCTAAGAATATGATTTGTGAATGTTTATATTAGTAATAGCCAAAATTAAAGAGGTTTGATGTTTGAACAAATGTTGTTTATATGTTTTGAATTAAGTAAAAGAATTTATGTTTGAACACTTAAGGATTCGGCATTGTTCATGACTATGTATTTAGAATGTGATTTTGAATATTACGAATATTGGAATGTAAGTATAGGTGTGATCGGTCATAGGAACTTGATATGAAGTTTTGTTAGGTGAGTGATGAATGGCCAAATGAATTATATACATTGTGAGGATGAAATTTGTATATAAATTGTGTATGTGTGATTTTATTAGTTAATGGCGTTTTGGCATTATATTTTGTTATGTGTGCATTCGGACTTTAGGGGTAATAAGATGAAGTTAAAAGGGTTAAAGAAGTTTCTAAGGCTTGATAAGTTATTGTAGCCATTGCCGATTATATAATTGGTTAAAGGAAACTTCAAATCGTCCATGTATGAATATATGAGTTGATTATTAAATGAGTATTCGGCAACATTTATAATAATGAATATGAGAGTGTATATACATACATGTTGTGCATAACTTGAGTAATCGACTAAAATATATTTATATGTATGTTGATACCTTATGTATACGCCTTGTGTCAGTGAGACATTCGAATATAAAAATGTGTTAAAGTTACATATACAATTGTTTAATGTGACTTATCAAGTACACAAATTTGAAAACGAACGATAATAGACTTAAGTGGTCAATTGATTCAAATGAATTGGTTTTAAAATGTATATGGATGCCGTATGACTATGTTTGATTAGGAAGTAAATTTGTTTGAATTAGCCAAGAGCTTAGAGGACCAAAGTTGGATAAAGGAAAGGAAAAAGTGATCGAATAGCCGCCGAAATCGTTCGACAACATCCGAGGTAAGTTTTAAGTGATTAAACGTTGAGTAAATTCAATTATAATAGGACATGATGAGTTGATTTAATAAGATATGATGTGGCCATGATATGTTCTAAGCTCAAATGGTAAGTTCTTAAGTGTTTGAGCTTGGGAAATTAAGGGTAATTTGAAATAGTTTGCTTAGGACAGCAGCAGTAACGTGACTTTAGAAAATCACCATAAATTTATGGATTTGAATTAGAGGCTGGATGAGACATGAAATTAAAGTTTAATGAGTCTAGTTTCTTATAAAAGAAACCGTGTAAGCAAAGGAATTTCCGATAATGAGATACTTAAAGTTGTGTGAGACAGCGCAGAATGACACTGTAATCCTCTGTTCTGTTTTTAGAAAATCATTATAAATTGTACAAAAATGGTTATAAGATAAAATTTATATGCTTAGACTCCTTAATGAGTCTAGTTTCAAATGAAATCAAATACAACACATTTTGAATTCTGTAAAATGAGAAATTTGATTCATAGTGAAGAGTGGTCAGATTAGTCAAACAGTGAAACAGGGGAAACTTTAAGAAAAATCTGGTATTGATTGGCCAAACCTAAAATTCTGGAAATTTTATGGATGGAAGATATACGAGTCTATATTCAGGAAAAATTAACGAAAAGTGATTTGGAGTTTTGTAGCTCCAGTTATAAATAATTTAGTGACTATTTCTCAGGAAAAACAACTTGTGCTGAATTTGAGATTGTGTTGTAAACCTTGATAAACTTGTTTTAGTTGCTCATAAGCTATTGATTAAACCCATAAGTGAATTCTAAATTGTGATATTGGAAAATGATAGATGTAGATTCAGCCAAGACAGTGTATATATGTGATAAGGCCTAATGGCCGATGTGATGAATGTGAAAGTGTATATATGTGATAAGGCCTAATGGCCGATGTGATGAATGTGAAAGTGTATATATGTGATAAGGCCTAATGGCCGATGTGATGAATGTGAAAGTGTATATATGTGATAAGGCCTAATGGCCGATGTGATGAATGTGAAAGTGTATATATATGTGATAAGGCCTAATGGCCGATGTGATGAATGTGAAAGTGTATATATGTGATAAGGCCTAATAGCCGATGTGATGAATGTGAAAGTGTATATATGTGATAAGGCCTAATGGCCAATGTGATGAATGTGAAAGTGTATATATGTGACAGGGCCGAGTGGCCAACGTGATGTATGTGAAAGTGTATAAATGTGATAAGTCCCGAAGGGCATTTGTGTCAGTACTATATCCGGGTTAAAACCCCGCAGGCTTTATGCGAGAATATTATCACTGATTAATGTCCGTAAGCTTCGTGCTCGTACTATATCCGAGCTCTAAAGACCCGATGACTACGTGTGGAGATTATGTCCGGGTAAGACCCGATGACTACGTGTGGAGATTTTGTCCGGGTAAGACCCGATAACTTCGTGTGGAGATTTCGTCTGAGCTAAAGGTCTCACCGATAATCCGAGTAGAGGTTAAAGCTATAAGACTTCGTAATAAGAATTGCTTATAAATATATTCAATGCGAAAGGTTAAACAGGTATGTACTCCAAGTTTATATGTGAGCTTGATTTGCACTAAATCATAAGGTAGTTATGTGATGCATACGAGAGCAATCTATGAGACTATTCCTATGATTATGTGACGTCGGATCAGTGTGAGAGGTTATGTGAAATCATACGATATATCTATGTCACATGAGCTCACTTTTATGTGAAAGTTATCTGCCTATTGTATATGATGAGATGTGCATATTCCCTAAAGGGATGGTATGCCCGAAGGAAGAGTGAAATAAAATACGAACAACTATGTTATAATTTGATTGTTATCTGTTGACACTGCTTAAAACTTACTAAGCATTGTAATGCTTACTCCGTTTACTCTGTTTCCTCTGTTTTATAGTTCTCATTGCGAAGCTACAGGCTCAGGGATCGTCAGCAACTAGTCACACTATCACTATCCACTGCTTGTTACTGTTATGTTTAGAACTATTTTATGGCATGTATAGAATAGACTAGTGGCGGAAGAATATTTTTGGTTAATGTATATAAGCCATGCGAAAATGGCATCTTTTGAATGTTTATTTAGTGAAGTTTAAATTTTATCTCTGGCTGTGCTTAGTACTTATTTAAATGAATGATCTTTATTTCAAGAAAAAGTTTAAAATTTTACTGTTCTGACATGAGTTACAAGTCCGGTAATGCCCCTTACCTATTCCGACGACGGTTACGGGATAGGGTGTTACATTTATTGGTATCAGAGCTACGGTTTAGTCGATTCTAGGACTAACGTAGCACGCGTGAGTCTATCTATACGTGCCATAAAGTGATAAAATGATAGTGTGATGATTTTTGACTACTAAAATGTGTTTGCTGTATTGTAATGAATCTTGATCCCGATCGAGCTGTAGCAAGCTTCTGACTATGAGAATCTGCGATATAACTTCACTTAGATATGCCTAATTATTAAGTTGATCAGGTACGTATCATGTACTCGTATTTGAATTTCGATTTGGATTGAATTATAAGGGTATAAGTGATGCAATTTGAAAGAGTGTTATGACTATAAATGTGATTTTGTATGTGGCTATGGAACTGGAAGTTGAATGGTCGATAAGCATGTTGTGTTTGTATTCAAGTAATGTAAATGATATACTAATGTGTATTGCTATATGTGTATATGTACATAAGAATTGAGAGTGAAATGTCCGGGCTAAATCCCGAAGAGCATTCGTGCTAGTGATGTATCCGGACTAAGTTCCGAAGAGCATTCGTGCTAGTGATGTATCCGGACTAAGTTCCGAAGAGCATTCGTGCTAGTGATGTATCCGGACTAAGTTCCGAAGAGCATTCGTGCTAGTGATGTATCCGGGCTAAATCCCGAAGAGCATTCGTGCTAGTGATGTATCCGGACTAAGTTCCGAAGAGCATTCGTGCTAGTGATGTATCCGGACTAAGTTCCGAAGAGCATTCGTGCTAGTGATATATCCGTGCTAAACCCCAAAGAGCATTCGTGCTGGTGTTATATCCGGGCTAGGTCCCGAAGAGTAATCATGCGGGTGACGTGTATTCGGGCCTTCGTGCCGGTAATTTGAGCAAAGTTTAAGTGCTCATTACTATACGAATTCAAATTTAAATGAGATGATATGTTTAAAAGTGTACATACATGATGTTTATAGACTTGGTTAAGTCATATAAATGTGTATTAACGAATGAATAAGAGCACTATGTATGTGAATGATTAGAGGCACTGTGTGTGTACGAATTCCTTTAACCGAGCACTATGAGTGCGAGATCGGTCAGTGGGCACTAAGTGTGTGAAGTGGAATTCATGTAAGACCTCGTTTGGGATGAAGGCATTGATTTGAGATAGTGTGTAAGACCATGTCTGGGACATGGCATCGGCTCGATATGTGAGAATATGTAAGACCATATCTAGGATATGGCATTGTAAGAGCTATATGTGCTATTGCTGAATGGACACTATTTGTTAATCTTGTTCAAGAAATTATTTTGATTAAGTTTCGACATTCGAAAGTTTGAAAGAATTTTTGTTGAATGTTGATAATTTTGGATATACGAGTTATGCGCTAGAATAAATCTCATGCCAGTGTATTATATTAGGCTTTATGCCTATTCGACTGTATACGGGTAACGTTAACTATCATTGAATGTGCTAAATGAACTAAATGATCAGGTACGTGGAAGTTGACTTTTCTTTTGGAAATGAGTTAAGTTGAATATTGAGATGTGATAAAGTTATAAAGGATATTTATTGGGATGTTTGAGTATATGTGTACTTTCGGTTAGGTTACAGCTTATTCATGAATGAAAATGTGGGTTACAAATATGTGGGTTGATGATGTGAATTATACATGTTAATATGCGCTTAATATGTGTTTGAAATGCATTTGTGAATTAAGTTAAGTGATTATTGCTTATGAAATCAAGAAAATGAGATATTTGTGCATACTTGTAGAAATGTTTATGTATTGTTTTAAGATAAGAAAAAGATTTTATAGATCGATGCGAAATCAGTAATGAATTACAATTGCTATCGATGAGCTAATGTTTATATGGATATAATTCAATAAGAGGACGTTATCCTAAACTATGCATCGGTAGAAATTTTCGAGGACGAAAATCCCTAAAGGGGGAAGAGTTGTGACACCCCTAAATTGACCCTAGTCGGAAAGCGGTTTCGGGACCGCTAAACCGAGTCACCAAATTATTTGAATATGATATTTATTGTCTAAAATATGTGAATATGAATGTGTGAAAGTTTAAGCTTCGATTTAGTTAATTGCATGTGAATTTAGTTAATAAGGACTTATGTATGACACTTTAAAATGTGATAGTTAATCTATAAGGATCAATTAGTGCATGTCATATGAATAAAGGTTTGCATGTCAAATATCATTATAATGAGTAGTGGCCGGCCATGGATGGGTCATTGATGATAATATGAATTCTTTATTAGCACTATGAGTTTAGAAAATAAAAGAATGAATTAAGAATGATAAAACATGAGGTGAGTGGAGGAGAAACCAAAGTTGTCTCCCCTTACTCCCCATTGCCGTGACTAGTGAAAGAGGAGAAAAACAAAGTTCTTTCTTTGTTGTTCAACTTGGCCGAATAGAAGAAACAAAGGAGGAGAAGAATTTTTGGTCACTTGAGTCATTAAAAAGGTTAGTATATTATGTAAAATTGTGAAATTTTAACTTGTTTTAGGTAAATAATCATGGTTCTTACTTAGCCCATGCTAAAATTTGTAATTTTGATGGATGATTAGAGCATTCGGCTAGGGTATAAAGGAAGGGATTTGGTTGTTTCATCTAAGTATTCATGATGAATGTGTTATGGAAAGAAATCGGTCTTCCTAAGAATATGATTTGTGAATGTTTATATTAGTAATAGCCAAAATTAAAGAGGTTTGATGTCTTGAACAAATGTTGTTATATGTTTTGAATTAAGTAAAAGAATTTATGTTTGAACACTTAAGGATTCGGCATTGTTCATGACTATAGTATTTAGAATGTGATTTTGAATATTACGAATATTGGAATGTAAGTATAGGTGTGATCGGTCATAGGAACTTGATATGAAGTTTTGTTAGGTGAGTGATGAATGGCCAAATGAATTATATACATTGTGAGGATGAAATTTGTATATAATTGTGTATGTGTGATTTATTAGTTAATGGCGTTTTGCATTATATTTTGTTATGTGTATTCGACTTTAGGGTATAAGATGAATTAAAAGGTTAAAGTTCTAGCTGATAGTATGTAGCCATTGCGATTATAATTGGTTAAAACTCAAATGTCATGTATGAATATGAGTTGATTATTAAATGTATCGGCAACATTATAATATGATATGAGAGTATATACTACATGTTGTGCATAACTTAGTATCACTAATATATTATATGTATGTTGATACTTTGTTAGCTGTCAGTGAGACATTCGAATTAAGTTATACATACAAATGTGATATGAAATTACGAACGATAATAACTTAAGTGGTCAATGATTCAATGAATTGGTTTAAAATGTATATGGATGCCGTATGACTATGTTTGATTAGGAAGTAAATTTGTTTGAATTAGCGCAGAGCTTAGAGGACCAAGTTGGATAAAGAAGGAAAAATGATCGAATAGCGCCGAAATCGTTCGACAACATCCGAGGTAAGTTTTAAGTGATTAAACGTTGAGTAAATTCAATTATAATAGGACTGATGAGTTGATTTAATAAGATATGATGTGGCCATGATATGTTCAAGCTCAAATGGTAAGTTCTTAAGTGTTTGAGCTTGGGAAATTAAGGGTAATTTGAAAAGTTGCTTAGGACAGCAGCAAACGTGAATCTGAAAATCACCGATAA